>NC_057813.1:131268909-131328932 GCF_018294505.1 Triticum aestivum | reverse complement strand
TCTCTCACACACACAAACTAAGACTCCATCTCTCTCTCACACACACACACACGCACACACACACACACCCCACACACACACTAAGACTCCATCTCACACACACATGCTCTAGGCGGAGCATTTGTTCCTACCACCCTTCATCCAACCTTAACCGTATGTCGTGGAATTAACACGTCAGATGTCCTTAGTGTCAGGACTTAGTCACGAGGCCAACGCATCTATGTGGTAGCTTGAGAGGGGTTGATCGGGACGAGAGATGCAACACACAAGACAAGGATTTAGACAGCTTTGGGCCCCGGGAAACATCATCCGGTAATAACCCTACATGTTGTTTGTGGCTTGGTCTTATTATGATCATGAGGGAGTCGCCGTAAGCTGGCGCTCCTCCTTGTGTCTAGCCTTAGATATTGTCTCTTGTCCCTCTTTGGGGAGCCCTACCCCTCCTTATATAAGTTGAAGGGGCGGCTTACATGTAGAGTCCTATTAGGATTAGAACTAACTTATTCTCTGTTACAAGTAGGATACAAGTATGGGTCTTGCTTCCTCGTAAAGGAAATATTCCTCATGCCTTCTATCTTAAGCCGGCCCACCATAATATGAGCCGGCCTACTGGGCCTTGGGCCTAGTCTTCTATGGGACCCGCTATCGGGGTCATCCGTGAGTCGTCTGACCAGTGAGCCGCCAAACCCGTGAGTCGCCAGTCCTCCGGCGGGTCATCGGTGAGGCGCCAAGTCCGGACGGGTCATACTTCCGGCCGGGTCATACCGCGGGGTATATCCCCGACATTAGCCCCCAGTTTAATTTGGATTTATCCATGTTAAATTGATCCTGTAAAACAAACACAAGAACAACTTTGACAGATTGTGTTCCGGGTTAAAAATTCTTGTACGCCAGCACCTGATCATCCTTAATTCCTTGTGCTTCGGGTTAAATATTCTCCTGAGACAGGACCTGGTTATCCTTAAGTCCAATTGTCATTTCCTTCATCTAGAAAATCTGGGTCAAATAAGCTAGCTTCATACTCAATTTGCTGATGTTGGTTTCTCACAGAAAAATATTGTGAAGAATAATCTACTTGAGTCGGCTTCCAAGGCGCCGGGTTAAATAATTTTGGTCTTCAAATACTCATCCGATATTCAACAAGCTTGAAGATGTAAAACTTGTCGGTTTATCATTACCAAAAACTGCCGGATTATAAAACAGACGATGCCGGGTCATAATTGTTGTTGACACCGGTTTATGTAATTGATCCTCCTGATTTGCTCAAAACTGATAATTTGAAGATTTTTCTCCATTATATACATATTACCTGTAGCCGCCAAGTCTTGAGCAGAACAAAGTGATGGTTTAAGACTTGCTCCAATAAATGTTGCAACCTTGAAGAAATCCGGTTTATTCATCTCAATCATATAAACTGAATATTCCACACCTGTAGCCCCCAAGTGCCGGGTTGTCATGCTTGCAGCAACCTGGGACTTGTAATTGCTTTATGCTCATGAAAACTTCAACCAATGTAGCCCCCAAGGGCCGGCTTAGTAAGATAATACTGAGCTGGGAATTTGTATATAATTGATAATAACATCATATAATATTGTCTCCACCATGGGACTTGAACCCACGTCCACAAGGTTAAGAGCTTTGTACTCCACCAACTAAATAGTGGACTGTTCAATATAATGGAGTAATGCTTGTGTACCGTGAATTTTTGTCAGGAGAAATTGGTAGCCCTCAAGGGCCAACTCATTTAGAATGTGATGAGTTGGGTCTTCAATAAGTTGAGCAAAAAATGAATTTGCATTAGCCCCCAAGTGCCATGGTGCATGCTGGCAGTGACATGGGACTTGCATATTTGATATAATCCCAATCTGAATAATGTAGCCCCCAAGTGTCGGGTCATAAGCCTGCAGCGACTCGAGACTATTCCTTCCATTGTAGAATAAATCATATCCTTTGATAAAAATAATAGTCGTTGCGCTTAAAGCAACTTTGAAAACCTCAATCATAACACTGGTTATTGATAATCACAATAGAAATCCAGCCATGTTGGATATTCAGGATTTGAATAATGTAATCCGGTATGAAAACCTCAATCATTCAATATCATCATGAAAATCTAGCCAGTTTTGGCTACAAAAGATTTGAATACCTCATCGGTTGACAAGTAACTCTGGAGTTTAAATACCTGGCGGCTCTTGGCCGATGACGACTTAATGCGCATTCATGGTAAGCCGGTGGCCTATATTCCTTGAGAAAATCAATAATTGATAACCCTTTTAAGACACCAATTTCAATGATGAGTTTGGACTGAAGCATTTATATAAGTCATAATTCTGCTAATCCTGCACAGAGTTTAAACAACATATGCCCTAGTGACTTAATGTCAAAAGCCAGGGCGGGTAACCACCCAAGTGTGATACCGTCGGTTTATGTGATCCGGACAGTAAAGTTGATTTTGTAAGAGCCGGCACATATGATATTTGTGACAACTCAAATACTTGCGATTGTATAAAAACAGATAGAAATTTTGAGGCTTCTGATTCGAATACGATCAGTAAACCGTTCCAAAGGGGTTAAGCTAAGATTCGAATACGATCATATAGGCCCCAGTGGCGTTGGCGATGCCGATCAAGTGGGTATCGACAGCTATGTTCTCTTTGGTTCGAATACGACCTATGTTTGAACAGGAAGCCCCCAAGTGACCTTAAGAGTTGTTTAACAACGCTGATTCAAATACGATCCACGTCGATTCCCAAAGGGGTTGAGCTATGATTCGGATACGATCAAGAAGCCCCCAAGTAGGTTCAGCAGTTTGCCAATCAAAAGGGTTTCGACAGCTATGTTCTCTTTGGTTCGAATACGACCTATGTTTGAACAGGAAGCCCCCCCAGTGACCATATATTAACATTGCACCGATCAAGAGGGTACCGATAGCTCTGCTCGATCAGCAGGAAGCCCCCAAGTGATCATAATAAGATAAGCCGTAAAGGCAGGATACCTATGTTTGAACCGCGCATCATGGAAGCAAGTTCTTTTAGGCAACCTTTAATTTTTCTTAGAACTCGAACTTGCGAGAGATTAATTCTTTTTGAACCGGAACTTTAAACTAGATTTGAAAGCTTCCAAAATTTGTGAGGGACAAATTTACCTTGAGCCGGATTTTGAACCGGATTTGAGAGCTTCAAAAATTTGTGAGGGACAAATTTACCCTGGGCCGGATTTTCAACCGAATTTGAGAACTTCAGTGCTTTGTGGGAGAAAGATGTCTCCTGAATCAGATTTTAAACCAGAGTCCTTATTTTGAGCCGGAAATCTTCTGATGGCTTTTAAATTTTCATCGATCTAGCAGTAATCTCCGGGGCCCGGGTTATTTTTTCCTTCAATGACCCGGAGTTCTTGAATTTATTGAAACCGGCTAGTTTTGCCGAGTCATTCCATTGTAGCCCCCAAGTCTCAAGGCGACTCGAGGAGTTGGCTTGAGATTCTCCATTTTTGACAATAGCAGGAGGTGTATATCATTGGCGGTGATAGCACGATATGAACCTACAGAAGGTTGAGGTGAGTATGGCGGGTTATAAATGACCCTGTATGAGCCGTGTCAGCAACTCGGCCAATGGCTCCTTCCAACTGGCTGTTTGAAGTTCACCAAACTGTAGTGGCGGCGACTTGGCGCCTGCCCATTGAACCATCCAATGCAGACGGCGGCTTATAATATATGATAATTTGCCTCCAATTTGTTGGAAGAGAAACTGGGCTTCCCAAGTAGTGACTTGCTCATACTCAATGAACAGCTCACATAGACAGGCGCGGCCCGGTGTGTTGATGTAGACCAGGCCGCGAGAGACGGACGGTAAAGACGACCGCAGCGTCAAAGGCGGCTTGGATAAATGAGTCGGCCGCGGTGTTGTAAGCCGGTGCGGACGGGCAAGTTGTCCTCCTCATTGTAATCCGGCGTGGTCGCGAGAGACGGCCACGACATTGTAAACCAGCGCAGTCGCGAGAGACGGCCACAGCATTGTAAATCGGCGCGGTCGCGAGAGACGGCCATGGCGTTGTAAGCCGGTGCGGGAGTCCGTTGAGTAACGACGACCACCTGTGCCAAAAGATGCTGGCATGCGTCCATCTCCGCGGTATAATATCACTTTTTGTCATAAACAATTGCCCTGCATAAACAATATTGCCGACCAAGGCAAAGATAAACTTGTTCTTTAACAAAAACAACACGTGCTAATAAAACAAACTTGGATGGATATCACCTGATTTGTTTGGACGACGGATGATCCGTTTATCGGACAGAGGTAGCTCAGGCAGACCAGCGACTCAATATGGTTCCGGCGGCTCAGGCAGACCGGCGACTTAATATAACCCCGACGGCTCAAAGCGGTAAGGGCGGCTCAACGCAGCTCCGACGGGTTGATGTAGATTAAGCTGCACGGGCAGCGACTTGCACACCCCTGTTCCATCAGTAAGTGGGCGCAGACGCCGGTGCGTGATGGTGCTGATGTACACTTCATAGCACACATGGCACCACCTTTGTTGCACATAAAAATATACAGACCAAAGTAATTGTTCTTTGATGAAAACAATATGTTTAATAAAATAAACTTAGATGGATGTCACCTGGTATTTTTTTTGTCCGATGACCGTGGATACTGCAGATCAAAAACATATTAAATGTCTGATGTGGTCCTAGCACTGTAGTTCCTTTTTTCTTTCATACGATGAAAAATCAGCAATACTCAACAGACCCCCTTTTTTGGTATGTTGTACTGTGTTCAAAGTTTGCATGGCTCGATCCAAAGGTCCAGCGTATGTGTACTTGACAGTGGCCGTAGGTTGCATCTTCTGAATCTGTGCCTTCAAGTAATCAAAGGGCAGACTGCAAGTAGTTTATTAATCACTATGACCAGAGCGCTCCAGAACTCCTCTGAACCTAATCCTGCTTGTTGTGAGGTGCTCAAGGCGCAGCCGTTGCTGTGCTGCCGCAGCAGCGGTGGAGACGACATCTTGAGGCGAGGCCACGCCTTCAACGGCAGATAGCATCTCGAACAACAACCAAGTAAAGCTAGCTCGATCCATCCGCACTTCAAAGCTAGCTAGCAGTGCATCGGTCAATTTAGTTGACCGATTCTGGCTAGCCACAAAATTCCTTTACACGTGCACAACACAAACAACAGCCCGATGGCGGGTCAAGGAGACGATGGCGTGTGTCAGGGCGGTTGCCCACACCAGCGATGCCAGCTCAATGCACGGCAGCAGTGGCAGCGGCTCGGTGACTCCAGCGAGGCGTGGGCCGGCTCAGAGGTGAGCGCGCGGTGCAGGAGGCCGGAGCGCAGCGTCGAGGCAGAGACGAACCAAGACGGCTAGAGCGGCTTAGAGGCGAGGCGTGCGGCCGGCTTGAAGTGTTGTTCACGGCGGGCCCTGGCAGTGGAACCAGACCACTCAAACAGGGCGGCTCGCGGTGGCGACTTGACGATGACGGCTCATCGAGGATGGGTGGATCTGGCAGCCACGCCTCACGCGGGCGGACACAGGAGTCCAGATCGTGGCTGGCTCCGTTTCTGAATCGTGTTGACTTAATCCATATTCGAGTCAAAGTAGTACTCCACTTGATATTTCTCGTGTCTTCACGTGATGAATAGGAGTTGATCCATCCAAACTCGCTCTGATTAGAGCGCACGTACTAGGAGTAACATGTAGTATTATTCCCAAGTCAAACAGATCTCATAAAACATGCAACTAGTAGCACTTGGCTGTGATTTCCTTGATCGTAGCAGCAACCGTAATCAATCCTCTGGGGAGCTACTCCTGTCACTGTTTGTTTGCTTTTGTTTATTCAGCGGGTAGCTTTAACCAAGAATCCGACCAGAACATAGCAGTTGTTGAAGTAGACGTTGTCTCCGTATGTACAGCGGTTGCTGCAGCAGGCATTGACCAGTCTTCGGATTCGGCGAGTCACCGAGCCACGCACGGGGCGGAGCATATAAACCCTAAAATCTTTTCATCTTTGATCAATCACGTATCTGTCAGCTCCAAAGTTTAACCATAATTCTGAAAAATTTGCCGGCTCTCCGTGTGGTTGTCCGGTAGCTCATGCGATTGCTCCGTGCCGAATCTTTTTCAAAGGATTCAATCGCGAGTTTCTCGATCCCTAAGAGAAATCCCTTCAAGAACTCAACACCACCGTGCGCAAGCCCCACGATGGGCGCCAACTATCATGGAATTAACACGTCAGATGTCCTTAGTGTCAGGACTTAGTCACGAGGCCAACGCATCTATGTGGTAGCTTGAGAGGGGTTGATCGGGACGAGAGATGCAACACACAAGATGAGGATTTAGACAGCTTTGGGCCCCGGGAAACATCATCCGGTAATAACCCTACATGCTGTTTGTGGCTAGGTCTTATTATGATCATGAGGGAGTCACCGTAAGCCGGCGCTCCTCCTTGTGTCTAGCCTTAGATATTGTCTCTTGTCCCTCTTTGGGGAGCCCTACCCCTCCTTATATAAGTTGAAGGGGCGGCTTACATGTAGAGTCCTATTAGGATTAGAACTAACTTATTCTCTATTACAAGTCGGATACAAGTACGGGTCTTGCTTCCTCGTAAAGGAAATATTCCTCATGCCTTCTGTCTTAAGCCGGCCCACCATAATATGAGCCGGCCTACTGGGCCTTGGTCCTAGTCTTCTATGTGACCCGCTGTCGGGGTCATCCGTGAGTCGTCTGACCAGTGAGCCGCCAGACCCGTGAGTCGCCAGTCCTCTGGCGGGTCATCAGTGAGGCGCCAAGTCCGGCCGGGTCATACTTCCGGCCGGGTCATACTGCGGGGTATATCCCCGACACCGTATGATAAACAATCACCTTTATTTACTTGCATAACATGGACAAATTCCACTTTACTTTAGTAGTCAGCAAACTTATCATTTGTACCCTTATAAAAAACAAGTTGGTGATGATGGTGTGCCTGCCATCTTGTAATACAGAACGTATGATCTATATCTGACGGATAGAAAGCAAACTATGATAATTTTACAAAAGATACCCGCACCTCTCTCCACATCATTATCTCCCACAACCTCATTGCTCAGCAATTAAAAAAGGAATAAGTCTCTCGAACAATCTAGCATGCATGGTGGTCGCTGCCGCCTACCGGCGCCGTCCATCCCCATGCCTCCGCCCATTCCGACCACATGTCACCACCATGCTCCACTCCTCCTCGCCTTATCTCTAATCTTTCATTGTTTCGATGACATTCTCGAGATACCAGTTTTCCGATAAAATTCTCGAGATATCATTAGTTTTTACACACGGGATTACTCTTACATGGGTCAATCACAATAGGTGTTTTGTAAAAAAATGCATATTGATGTTCCGTGCAATGCACGAGAATCTTGCTTGTAATTATATAGCGCAAATCACGAGCAGGAAGTGACATTTTTTTGACACAACCATGTTAACATGGCCACATAAATCACTAGCTAAAGTAAATACCATTATACTTATATCCCAATGCAAAAGGTTGAGTACATGTCCAAAGAGTAGATTCGCACACACGCACTCTGTCTCTCAGAATCTCTCTCACACACACACCAGTTACATGACGCCCACTTAAGCAAACACGTATGTTACAATTTGTGCACCCGCGGGTACACGTGATGCTGCGCATTTATTTAAGTCGGAAGGCAAACCCAAACAGTAGCTGCATTCATTCCCCTCCCGCCGCCTCTTATCTGGTCGCCGTCGCCTGGTAGCCATGGCCCGGCCGAGGGTAACAACATACGCCATACTCCCGCTGGAGCGGCTCTTTAATATGGAAATTTTAGTGGTTATGCATGCATCTTTTTGTGCTAGCACTCCTATATAAGGGTTGACCGCTCGCTTCCCGCGGACGTGCGCGGGCGGTGGAAGAGGAAGGAGAAGGGAAGCAGGCTGTGGAGTAACGTTTTTTACCATAATTTCTTAGGAAACTGAGTGCAATAATTGAGTTGTTTTGCAAACTACCAGTACTACACCTGAAACGGTTCAAAACCTATACTCCCTTGCCAGCGCGCGCTTCCCGTGTGAAACGGTCAGCGTCGCCCTGGAGCGTCAGTGCCACATTAATGCCCGGCCAGAGTGGAGGCGACCTCTCACTGGCGCCGGCTTTGAAGTGGCGCAACGGCCGAGAGAGCGCCGCTTCCCGGTGCACGCGACTGCTCCGCGTCGAGACTGGCCATAGGCCCTGTTTGGATCTATGGGTTAGAGTTAGTTTGAGCTAGTTGGGGCTCAAATAGCCCTAAAGTATCCAAGCATGAGGGTTTAAATTGGAGCAAGTTGCACCGAACCCACCAAAAAAACTATCCCACCCAAGAGGTGTTAACTGGAGATAGTTCTCATTGGGACCACTGAAAAATCACTTTTCTCTCTCCATCAAGTGCATTTATTATCAATCTAACCCTGTCACCCAAACACCTCTTTGACTACAGTTAGTTCAGGGTTAGTCATGAGTTAGTCTAACCTCTAGCTAAGTTAGAGTATCAAACGGGAGTAGTATAGGACATGCAAGTTGCTCAAAGCATACATGCAAATTCGTACGCGAAAGGATTTTTTTCTTTTTGAAAACGGAAAGTGAAAGGAATTTTTTTTAGAATGCTCTTGGCATGTCGCTAACATGTGATGAGTTAACCGACCTCGATAGACGGCAAAAACGCCAGCCCGCCGCACTTTGATAGAGACGAGGAGGGAGAAGCGATACAGGCTACTGGATTACTAGAGATAGGTGTCTCACGGAAGCCAAGAAATATGGTGATAGCATGGGTTAGCCATGTACTAGTATGATGTAACTACACTGGGCTACCGTGTTTTGTACTCTTCCAGTCCACTATGGAGATGATTGGTTAATTTTATATCGCTGAATAATATTAAATATTAAGAGTGCAGACGCTCCACCACGAGGTTCCTTGCTCCTTCTCGATCGTCCGGAATCTATGTTCTTCCACTCTATTTTTTACATGAGCTTTGTTCATCCTTTTGCCAACACGCGAGACATCTAGCATCAAGGTGCACGTGTTATGCAAGGATCGTTCCATCTATATGAAGAACACGTGGGACTGGAACTACGAGACGGACATGTACCCAGGAGTGGACGTACGAACCTGAGTAATGTAGCGCAGTAAGTGAAGTAGAAAGGCACAAATAGTATGAACATGCATGGCATATAGGGTGTGTTTGGTTGCGTTCTCGTCTCAGCATAGTTGTTCCCTCTTCATGCATGCTCAACTCAACACCCCTCTTCATGCATGCTCAACTCAACACCCCTCCTCATGCATGCTCTCTTCATGCATGCTTCTAGTGTATTTGTGCTAAACTAGTGTGGACTCATGCACCCTCCATACACTCTACCAAACACCCAAAAGTGGGTCGAGAAGGGAACTCTTGGGCGGCATTTGTCTCTTACTACGTACTACCACTAAATGTTGTACATGCAATGCACGGTGATGTTATGGAGTACGTGCCTAAGTACTCTACTACTACTATATTAGTTGGAGGCACATATTAACTTTTATATTTGTTTACGTGTATGCCCCGAGACCTTCCAACTAGACGCGTCTTTCTCTCCAGGTCGCACTTTGTATCGTTCATACCACTAAGTACTACTACGTGTGGTCTCCGACCCAGAAGTGGAAGAAGTGGAGACGCTCTACCACGCTGTTTTTTTACGCTGGGCTCTACCATGTTGTTCATGTCCCACTCCTTTCGCTGACGTGTGGGACATCCAACACGTGTCATGTTTGGCACCCTTCGTCGTAAGAGTTGAAACGCTAGCATTCATCAGAAATAAAAAATAATTATAAATCGGCAGTGATTACAATTTTTTTTGTGAACCAATCAGCACTGATACTATACCACGCGGTTTCCTTGCTCCTCGATATCGGAAAGAATACTTCCGTTCGCCAACATGTGGGACGTCAACCATCCTGGTCCACTTGCCATGCACGCGGAACTCCAAGGGAGAGTCACCCAGGTCGTCGCGCCGCAATAACAATGACTAATGAGCCATCAAATCACAGGCCCACTTCCCACTTTGAAGTTGCTCGGACAAAGGAACCATCATGACTTCATTGAATTCCACTTCTTGAAGAAAACTACTGTACCAGAGTACTGCTAGCTATAGTAGTTACTGCAACAGAGGCCTCCTTCCGTTCATAGGATAGGAATATGAAAATCATAGGAAGTGAGATGACATGCATCTCAATTCCTATAGAGAAAGAGATGCCATTTGATGCTTAGGATAGGAATTTTTTCATTTAGTCTAGGCTAATGTACTGGTAATTTGCTCTAAAAACTACAATAGTAACTAGTAGTACTGCTACATGCTCGTACTCAGACACAGACACACACACTAACTACTAGTACTACTACTTCTCACATGCTCGCCAGACGCCGTCGTTCTCCTTCCCGGCTTTGTCGGCGACACCCCACCCTGCTTGGATCTCCGTCGACCTCTCCGCAGCAACGCGTGGGTCCTTTTCTTTCTTGCGGCGGCGGGCCTCTCTTTTCTTGAGTGCTTTCTGACTTTTCCACTCCCTCTATGCGGCTTTGGCCGCCTCTTGCTCTACCGCCCATTCGGCCTTGGCATCTTCAAATTCCTCTCACATAGTTGTGAGGTCGCGAGCGGCGATGAACTCGGCACAACGGGATGCCATTGCTTTCCTACCATTTTGTGTGCGGTCGTGGGCGACAAGGAATTCGGCACAGTGGGATGCCATCGCTGCCTTACCGGTTAGTGTGCGGCGTGGTGGCATGAACGACGCTTGGTGAGAGCTCTGGGGTGGAGTGGTCGGACAACTGTATAGTGCATTGGTTTGTCAAGATCTCAAAGGATAGAAGACGAAGCAAATTTGGATTCCCCTTCAATCCTGGTCATTTATTACCGAGTAAAATGCATTGGCGGTCATCGAACTTGTCTTGCTAGCTCACTTTGATCATTGTATACGAGATACGGTGATTATACGGTCACTGTCTCAGCGTATAGCTCCATATTTGTCTGGTTGACCAGTCAAACAGTCCGCATGCGCCTCATCAGCTCATGTTCTTTATCTATATACACGGGCCTACCTGTGAATGGAGAAAGAAATACTGTAAAAACCAAAATTATGCGTATGTGGGGAATCAAACCACAGACTCATCGCTGCAACGCACCCTTGTCAGCCAAATGAAAATGAAATACTTCACGTCAGACACTCACGCTCACGTTGTCAAAGCATGCTAATGCATGCACGTCGCCCTGTAAATCAAAGTCCTGCTCATGGCACAACGCAAACGGCGAGCCCATCACCTACGCGCCCCGGTGGTGCCTGACATTACTGTTTAGACGTTTGATGGAGGCCTACGCGAACGCCGAGCATGTATTCACCTGGCTCAATTCAACGGTCATACTCGGACCGCCTTGCTCATGTATATCGTCCATCACAACGACAATCTATAAAATAGCCTAAGCTAGAGAGGTTACTATGGTAGTATGGTACGGAGTATGTACTATCGTGAGCGACCGATCTTAGTGCCACTGCACACCGAAACCCCTTCCATCGCTAGCACGCGCTTCTCGCCAGAAACAGTCACCGTCTCTCCAGAATGTCAATGCCGCATTCACCAGACTTAACTGCAGGTGCAATTGGTGTGTCACTGATATGCGGGCCAGATGCCCATTGGGCCCACATGTCAGTCACCCAAATGCATCTGCAGTTAAGTCACTGAAGTAGCGTCCGCATTTACGCCCGATGAACCTACTCCGGCACCAGTTGTCCATCCGTCTATCGCGGCTCATTGCCATTCGCCCGCTATATTAACTTGAGCCCCAGCTCCCATCCATAGCCAAAGACCCAAACTTATTTTCCTTCGGTCCCTTCCTTCTGTCGGCACCACTTCAACCAGGGCCTCCTGGCGCTCTAAAGCTCTCTTGGATGTACTGTCGCAGAAGCAGACGAGGGACATCGGCGGCTCCACTCCAGGCGCGCTCCAAAGCTCTCTTCGATGTACTGTCGTAGGAGCAAATGAAGGAGATCGCCGGCACCCCCCCCCCCTCGGTCGCCTTCCGCCACCACGACCATGAAGCCGGCGCGCATGCGCGGGCGCAGCCGGCAGCGAGGAAGAGTAGTACACGGTAGGTCGCCGCCGCTCTGGTCCCGGGAAGGCCACCGCTACTCCACTCAGTCAACGCCAAGCTTGGTGGGGTAAACATCGGCGGCCGATTAGCCGCTTGACGGCAAAGTGGAGGCAGAAATCTTCAGAACCTTGTGCTCCGAAGGAGGAGGTTATCGAGGCGAATGAGGAGGAGGCAAAGGCAATGGCCGGCTTTCTCGGGTTCATGGCCGGACATGGTGGTCGGGCACCGATGATCGTTTAGATTAGGTTTACAATAGGTTTTAGTACGGTTTGTGCGAAATATGTAATGAATTTCGTCCAGTTTGTAGGAAAAGTTTTTGGAATGTAATGAATTTCATCCGGTTAATTTGAAATTTGCTTTGTTCGCACGAATTTCATCTGGTTAGTTCATATAGTTGTCAAAAGGTATGCGGGCAGCATCGGATGGCATCCATCAGTGTCCTCGGACAGATGCCGGTGTAAATTTGTGGACCAGCGCTGGAGATGCCCTAACTATCTTGCTATAATCGCTAACAATCCTCCATTATTTGGTAGGGAACAGTTATCCCTCGATCAAAATCAGATCCGCGGTGCTTCGCACTCCTCCCGCGTAAGAGTGTAAACTCTTGCTTACATAAAAATGGAGCAAGTGGACGGTGTCTGGGGAAACTGATCCACGAACACCTATGGGACCGGCGGACCGAGCCCCTTTTGCTTCGGTGGGGGGCGGAGGTCGCACGAAGAGCAGATCGAGGCGAGACACACGAGCAGTTTACCCAGCTTCGGAGCTCTCCGGAGAGATAATACTCCTACTGCTTCTTGTCTGATTGTATTATGTTCTTGCTCGAGAGAGCTAAGTGTTTTTCTAGCTTCCGAATGATCCGAACCCCCTCTACGTTGCGCATGGGCCTCCTTTTATATGCTAAAGGGGTCACCGACAGGTGGCAACGTAAAGAAGGGTACAAATGTAAAGAGAGAGGTGGTTGGTACAGTTGCCTGCACAGTGTATCCTACCTAACCCTGACGGCAGGGGACAAGGGCATTAAATGCCCGTCTGCGTCGCCCAAACAGTGCAGAAAAGGATCGTCAGGGGAGCCACCACTCGCCACGATGGCGATCTTGTCAGCTTCGCATGCCACCGCGCACCGTTGGCTGCACAGCCTCCCGCCACGCGCGCCTGGAAAGGCCCCCAGAGCGACACGTTGGTGGATGCGCTGGAGCGTGGGCGCAGAGTGGCCGCATGCCGCGGCAAGCGCCTTGCCGCAGCCACTGTCTTGTCGGGCCTGGAAGCTTGTCGCTCACCGGGCCTTGCCAGGACGCGCGGCGCATCGCGGCAAGTTCCTTGAAATGCCTTGGTTGGCCTTCCCGGCAAGCTCCTCTTGCCTGGGCCTTGTCTCTTGAGCTTAAATACTTAGTTCTTGAATGGCTCCAAAGGAACCACGGAGGACCTTGGCGGTCGCCCGGCAAGCCTTGCCGCGGGGTACAGCAACTGCCGGTGCACAAGTTCGGGATACTAGGGTACCCCTATTCTAGTACACCGACAGGAGCCCCCGGGCCTGGGCCATACACGGTGCCGAGCGCTGTTGGGCCAGGCCCAAAACAGGGCACGGGCACACGCGGCTTGGGTTACGCCGTATCTGACTTCGTATCCACCGCGCCCTCCCTAAGAGCACGCGTCGAATGCGGCGTTGTGGGAGAGATCGTGGGTGGTTTCTTTATTCGGAAGGGTGAAATGTCCTCCCCTTCCCTCTTTATAAGCAGGGGAAACAGGGGCAGTTCGTTCCCCCTCGCTGGTTGCTACTACTCCATCTTCACAAACCTCCGCCACTCCCCCCTTCTTATCGAATCCGAGAGAGAGCAGCGCTCCGCCCCCCCCCCCATTGCCACCAGCATCACCAACGCCGCCGACCTCCCCCACCACCTCCGCCATGGCTCCGAAAGCCGACAAGGGGAAGGGCGTGAAGTCAGCCGAGGCGCAGTGGCTCGCGGCGCTACGGAAGGAGCGGGCGATCTTCTCCCCCCAGCTCGGTGCGAAGGAGCTAAGGGAGTACTTCTACCTCTTCTGGTCGACGGAGACGCGAGCGCATCCGCGCACGAGGGTACTCCCGGCGGCAGCTTCGGAACTGGCTCCAAACGGGTACCCATTCTTCGCGCTGTTCTTCTATTGCGGGCTCTGCCCGCCCTTCTCGGAGTTCTTCTGCGACATAATGAACACCTACGGGCTCCGCCTCCTCGATTTCACCCCCAACGCCGTTCTGACCATGGCAGTTTTCGCACATTTGTGTGAAAACTTTGTCGGAGTCCACCCCAATGTAGCCCTTTTCCGCCACTTCTTCATGCCTCGGGTCGAGAGAGGAGAGCCGCTTGCCGGAGGGATCGCCTGGGTCTCGAGAGTCGGCAAGAAGGAGGCGTATCTGGAGGGTGAGCTCCGCAGCAAGTGGGAGGAGTGGAGAGCGGAGTGGTGTTGGATCGTCGAGGAGAACCCGCAGCCGTTCACTGCCGTGCGCTAAGCCCCCATAGTACGCGGAACGATTGGAGCAACGTGGCCCCGGAGGACGAGAGGCTGAAGATCGCCATCACCAGGATCCTTCGCCTCAGGCTTGCCGGGCTCACTGTAGGCACTGTCGGCGCAGATTTCCTTCGCTGCCACATCGCCCCCTGCAAGAGAGGGGGAGGCCCGCCTGGGAATTCAAGAACTCGGCGGACATCATGAGGCTGCGGCCGGGCCTTAACTTCAATTTCACCGTCCTGGAGCTGGATGCGATGCTCACGGAGTTGTTCAAACGCGATCCCCAGCACCCATTTACGTTGCCGAGGGGCGTCGTTCCATTGTGCAATAATTCTTCGCTTGACCGGATCCGTGCCATGATGCCATTGTGCGATTCACACGGAATCGCCCCAACTTGGCAAGAACCTGCGGATGACGTCGTGCAAGCATTCTTCGACAACTTGGAAGAAGTGCCTGTCCGTGCCGACGAGCAGAAGAGCCTCACCCATGACACCACCGACGAGGAGCTGCAGCGCATCGCCACTAGGGCGGAAGAGGCGGCGGCAGCAGCTGCCGCAGGCGCATTCGGGTTCACCATGGAGGAGGCAGAGGCAGCAGAGGCGGCAAGCCTCGCCGAGCGCGAGGATTTCGCCGGCGAGGAAGATCTTGCCGGCCCTGAAGCTGAGCCGAGCGAGCCCGGCGAGGAAGAGCCCGAGCCTTCAGACAGCTTGCCACAGGCGGAGCCCCCGGCCCCGGCAAGGGAGCATTCTCCGGCAAGGGAGAATTCTCCAGCAAGGGGCAGTTCTCCGGCGAGGGATAGCACCAGTGACCCTGCGGTGGTTGAGACCACAACCGCAGATCCCAGCCCAGGTAATCCACTTGCTTAAGAACTTCCCTCGGGTTTTTCTTCTTCTGAATTCCCTTTCTTGGATTTTTGCTTGACTTTTCTCCCTTCTTCGTTCTTTAGATCCATCTACTGCGGAGCCAATGGAGACTGAGGACGCCGGCGAGGAAGGCGCGCGTGGCAGCAACGATGACGCCGGCGCCAACGAAGAAGGGGCCGGCGCTGATGGGCCTGCCGGCGAAGAGGCCACCAAGGCTGCCGCCACAGAAGCTGGCGAGGGGTCGGGCGATCGCACTGACGGCCCTGAGGCCGCAGGAGCGCCAGGCGCTGCACCGACCGCCGATCCCTCCGCCGCTGCTGCGGAGCCAGGCTCCGAAGAACCTCAGCCCGGCGCCTACTTGAAGGCCGGCGACGGCATCTTCATCAAGCTCCCCTGGGCGTCGAGCTCCAGGGCGCCGGTTGAAGGAGAAACTTTCGATAAGGAGCTGCTCGCCTCCGCTGGGCTGTCGTTGGTCGATGCGCCAAGCAGCAGCAGTGGCGAGCCTGAGGAGGAGCAGCTGCTGCGGAAGCTGCTGTCACTCTACCGCGCCCGACAAGCCAAGCTGGCTTCCCGGGAAGCGCTTGTCGCGAAGGCGGGAGTCGATATGGAGAAGCGCGCGGAGGAGCTCCGGAGCATCAACCAGGAAGCTCTCCGGTCTCTGGCACAGGAGCAGGAGCGACTCGCCGAGGAGCGCACAGCCTTCCTTCTCGAGAAGGCAGAAGCTGAGGAGGAACAAAGGCTTGCTGCCGAGAAGCAGTCCGCGCGAGAAGGCGAGTTGGTGCAGCGGAAGGCCAACCTAGACAGCTACGAGGAGGAGCTCGCCGCGCGCGAGGAAACACTTGGCGGGGCTCTCAAAGAAGCAAGGGATGCTGCCGCAACTGCAGAGGCCGCCAAGAAAGAGCTGGAGGCGAGGGTGGCGCAGCTGGATGCGAACATCAGGAAGAGCAGTGAGGAGCTTGTCGCGCTTAAGCGTGAGCGCGAGAAGGATGCTGCCGCCCATGGTGAGCTGCAGGGTCTTCTTGCTGAGAGGAGCAAGGAGCTCAGCGCCGCCAAGGACTCCAACACGGATCTCGAGCTGAAGCTGGCCACGCTAACTCAGACGCTGGACGGCGCCAAGGAGCGGGAGAAGACTTTGTTGGAGAAGGTCAAGGCCGACGAGGCGCTGTTGGCGAGCATCGCCATCACCCAGAACGCATTCAAGGAGACTGTGGAGCACTGGACCGAGGGTCTGGTGAACATCGCCGCAGTCATCAACGGGGAGCTGGCGCAGCTGGGGATGGAAGACCTCAGGTACTCTTTCGACGAGCATCTCCAACCCAGCGCCAAGCTCAGCCTATTCTTCAAGGGCGTGGCGACGGCACTCCAACGACTCCGAGAGAAGATCCCCAAGCAGCTAGCCGACGAGTCACGCAAGATTTGCACTGGCGCTCTCCAGAAGGTGCTGATGAAGGTGGCCTTCCGCAATCCAGGCCTCAACCTCACCAACGTCCTCAAATCCTTGCCGCCGGACGCCGATCGGGAAGCGCTCAAGGCCATTGTCGCACCCATTGTGGACAAGGTGAGCGAGATCAGGAGGGTTGAGGGCGATCACGTGGATTAGGCCGCCCGTTTCTTCTTTTCCCTTGCCGCTGCTAATCATGTTATGAAAACAGTCTGTTAGAGCTGCGACAAGTTATCTTGTAATATAACTCTATTCATGGTATCGACTGCTATGTTATTTCCTTTACTAGATTCCTTCCTTTGTATGTTTTTACCCTACGCTTTTAGGGAACTTGTCGGCGCAGGCACACGAGCCGCGAGCGCTGAGTGCGGGACGTCAGCAGCCTGCTAGTGGTGCCGCTTCCGACAAGAAACCTTGTCGCGACTAGTTGCAGCACATTTAAGCTATTGAGCGGACTCAAAACAAAGTAAGGGCGCAACTAGCTACGAGTTGGTTCCTCCGCGCATAGGTTTTCCATACAAAGTACGGTCGTTCGAGGAAGATAACTTAAAAATTAAAACTAATTGCTCAAATTTTGGCAACTTAGCTTTTCTGTCGTTTGCTTCCCGGCAAGGCGAAACTTCCTTAAACGACGCCTGGTCCACGTCATTATCTTCTCCTTCCCCCCCCCCCTCGGCAAACTTGTGCGCGAAGGAATCTTCCTTTCCTTGAGAAAAAGAAAGAAGAGAAAATAACGATATGGAGCCTTACGGCTCGTTATTGCTTACCGGGGATTGGTGCTGCACAAAGTGTCAGATAACACATGCAAGAAAAAGATATAATGCATTGAACTGACAAGATGTGCAGAGCACATGAGCTTTACTTATGCACGGGATCTACGCCCGGCTTTGTACAAAGGATTACATGCAACATCGGCAAGACTTGTACAAAAGGTGGTTGCCGGAACAGGTTCCGGCAACCGCGCCCTATGGGTAAAACTTATGAAGATGCTCAATGTTCCAGGAGTTGCTCACCGGAATGCCATCTTTGGTCTCAAGGCGGACAGCGTCGGGCCTAGTGACTCGTTTCACCCGATAAGGGCCTTCCCACTTTGGCGTCAACTTGTTGGAATTCTTGGCGGACTGAACGCGCCGAAGAACAAGGTCGCCTTCCTCGAAGCTTCTGGCATTAACTTTGCGGCTATGGTAGCGGCGCAAAGCTTGCTGGTATCGAGCAGCTCGTACAGCAGCCTGAAGACGGTCCTCCTCAAGGAGCAGCGCGTCATCTTGTCGCAGCTGCTCTTGCTCAAGCTCATCATAAGCGAGCATTAGAGGTGACCCGTATACGAGTTCCGTGGGGAGAATTGCCTCTGCTCCATAGACTAGAGCGAAAGGTGTCTGGCCGGTGGCTCAATTTGGCGTCGTTCTGATCGACCAAAGAACCATCGGCAGCTCCTCGATCCAGTTCCATCCGCACCTGTGCAGCCTGTCGAAAGTCCTTGTTTTGAGCCCGCGCAGCACATCAGCATTTGCCCTCTCCGCTTGACCGTTGCTTCTCGGATGAGCAACAGAAGCGAAGCAGACCTTGGCGCCAAGATCTTGGACGTACTGCATGAAGGTGCGGCCCGTGAATTGTGTGCCATTGTCGGTGATGATCCTGTTAGGGATCCCAAAACGGCAAACAATTGACTTGAAGAACTTGACTACTGACGATGCTGTCACCTTCCTCACTGGTTGCACTTCCGGCCACTTTGTGAACTTGTCGATTGCAACGTACAAGTACTCAAAGCCCCCGACAGCTCGGGGAAAGGGGCCGAGAATATCGAGCCCCCAGACCGAAAATGGCCAGGATAAAGGGATCGTCTGGAGAGCTTGAGCTGGCTGGTGTATCTGCTTGGAATGAACTGGCACGCTTCACACTTGGTTACTTGTGCAGTTGCATCCTGGAGGGCTGTCGGCCAAAAGAAACCTTGCCGGAACGCTTTGCCGGCAAGTGCTCTTGCGCCAATGTGGTGACCACATATGCCACCATGTATCTCTGCCAACAGCTTTTGTCCTTCTTCCCGGCAAATACACTTCAATTTCACACCGTTGAGTCTTCTTCTGTACAGTGTGTCATTGACAAACTGGTACATACTTGACTGCCGGGCTACTCTCTCCGCTTCTTCTTGCTCTTCGGGAAGTTCTCCTGTCTGAAGGAAATGGACAATCTGTTGTGCCCATGCTGGAGCTTGTGGCTCGACAACAAGGACTAAAGGCACTTCTGCTGCTGCGGGAACATCAGCTTCCACGGCAAGAACCTGCGGCTCTGCCGGAGCTTGAAGTTCCCCGGCAAGCTTGCCGGAGCAAAGCTTGTCGGGAGCGTCTGCTACGACGGAACAAACCATAAGGCTTGCCGGAGCAGACTGCTCCTCAGCATCCTTGGCATTGATCTTGGGGACCTTCTTGGCGGCGGCTTCGGGAAGCCCTGCCAGAAAGTAGTCACCAGAAATCAACTTTCTCTTCGTGCTCTGTCCAGTTGATGGCATTACGGATGGCTGAGTCAGCTTGAGCACAAAGATCCCTGTTTCCACAGGTAACTTTAGTGCGGCGCACTTCGACAGGCCATCAGCAATGTCATTCTGAGCTCTTGGAACATGCTCCATCTGTAGGCCATCAAAGTGCTCTTCCAGCTTTCTCACTTCATCAACATAGGCTTCCATCAATGGACTCTGATAGTTCTTGTTCACTTGGCGGACGACAAGCTGTGAGTCACCCCTGACAATGAGCTTCTTGATCCCAAGGTCTGTCGCGATCCTGAGACCGGCAAGCAAGCCTTCATACTCTGCAGTATTGTTGGTTGCTTGCTCCTTGGGAAAGTGCATTTGGACTATGTACTTGAGGTGCTCTCCGGTGGGTGCGACAAGGAGTACGCCCGCACCGGCGCCTTGCAGCGAAAAGGCACCATCAAAGTACATCAGCCACTCTTTACTTGCCTCCTTGACGGGGATACTCGTTTCTGGGATCTCTTCATCTTGTGTTGGCGTCCACTCTGCTATGAACTCCGCCAATGCCCTGCTTTGGATAGTTGAAGTGCTTTCAAACTTGAGGCCAAAGCTTGACAGTTCCAGCGCCCACTCGACAATCTTGCCTGTTGCTTCTGGATTTTGCAATATCCTCTTCAGCGGGAAACGAGTGACGACTGTGATCTCATGTGCTTGGAAGTAATGGTGCAGCTTTCTCGAGGCCATGAGGAGGCCGAAAAGCAATTTCTGCACACCAGAGTACCTTGATCTAGCCCCCTGGAGAAGGGAACTGACAAAGTAAACTGGGTGCTGCACCATTCTCTTCTACATCTTATCATGCTCCTGCGCAGATCCATCCTTGTCGGGACCAGAGCCTGCCGGACCAGAGCTTGTCGGCGAAGCCCCCTGCTTGTCGCTGGATGCATCTACCGCGGTTGCTGCCTCATCGTCTGCCTCCCTCTCCGCTACTAACGCAGCACTAACCACTTGATTGGTTGCCGCTATATATAGCAGCAACTTCTCTTGTGTCTTAGGTGCGACAAGTGTTGGGGTGGAGGACAGGTATCTCTTTAAGTCCTGCAGCGCAGCCTCCGCTTCCGGAGTCCATTTCATTGGACCTGCCTTTTTCAATATTTTGAAAAATGGCAGGGCGCGCTCAGCAGATATAGAGATAAACCTGCTGAGAGCAGCCACGCAACCGGCAAGCCTTCTCACATCCTTGACGCGCTTTGGTGCTTCGATCTGCTTGATGGCCTTGATATTGTCGGGGTTGGCTTCGATCCCCCGCTGAGACACGAAGAACCCGAGAAGCTTGCCGGAGGGGACTCCAAACACACACTTCTCGGGGTTAAGCTTAAGGTTGATCTTGCGCAGATTTGCAAACATTTCATCTAGATCTTGAATCAGGGTCGCCCTGTCCTTGCTCTTGACCACTATGTCATCCATGTAAGCTTCCACATTTCTGTGCATCTGTGGCTCAAAAGCGTGGTGGACTACCCTTGCAAATGTTGAACCAGCATTCTTCAATCCGAAAGGCATCCGTACGAAACAGTACGTGCCACACGGTGTGATGAACGCAGTCTTCTCCTCATCCTCTTCTGCCATGAAGATCTGATGGTATCCTGAGTATGCATCAAGAAACGAAAGCAGATCACATCCGGCCGTGGAGTCAACAATCTGTTCGATGCGCGGCAAAGGAAATGGGTTTTTGAGACAAGCTTTATTAACATCGGTAAAGTCGATACAAAGCCTCCATTTCCCGTTTGCCTTGCGCATGACTACTGGATTGGCCAACCACGTAGGATGGAGCACTCCTCTGACAAGGCCTGCTGCTTCCAACTTCTTGATTTCTTCAGTGCAGGAAAGCAATGAGCGCGCTTTCCTATTTAGGGTCGAGAGTGGCACTGATGGTGAAGGTACCACCAGTGCCATCCTCCTTGGCGGACACCTTCTTGGTCTCAGGTGGAGCTACCATTGCCTTCTTACACTTGCCGGTGGAGCTCGATGGTGCGTCCTCGACGGTAGCGCAGCACTCCGAAGAGGTGCGCTTGCCAGAGTGGGCATCAGAGCTCTTGTCGGACTTGGTCTTCTTCTTCCCCCCAGGAGCTTCAACGGCAAGTGACTTGCGATCAGTGGCGGCTGCTGCTTCCCGGTAGATCTTGTCGGTGCAGATAAGAGCGTCCTTCTTGTCGCGGGGGACAGAGATGACACTTATCGGGCCTGGCATCTTCAGTATGTTGTAGGCATAGTGAGAGGCTGCCATGAATTTGGCGAGCGCTGGACGGCCAAGTATCCCATTGTAAGGCAATGGAAAGTCAGCAACTTCAAAAGTGACCCTCTCAGTCCTAAAGTTCAACTCGCTGCCAAATGTTACCGGCAACGTGATCTTTCCCTTCGGCTTGCTCCTTCCCGGGTTGATTCCTTGGAACGTGCCGGTCTCTTCGAGCTCGCTGTCAGGGATCTGGAGTTTCTGGAGCACCGCGGAGGAGATCAGGTTCAAGCCGGCCCTGCCGTCAACTAACATCTTAGTGACCTTGAGGTTGCGGATAGTTGGTGAAACCAACATCGGCAAGCACCCGACCGCAGTTACGCGATCAGGGTGGTTCTCAATATCAAAGATGATAGGCGTGCCGGACCATTTTAGAGGCTTGCGTGACTCGACGGGTGGTTCTGCTGCATTGACTTCCCGCACCCATTGCTTGAGCTGGCGGTGTGAAGTATGCAGAGATGCACCGCCGTCAACGCACAGGACCTCTGTGGCTTTCTGAAACTCCTGCTCATCGGTCTCATCATCATCCATATCTTCATCGTCGTCGTCTTCAGCCTTGTCGCGGCCCCGGGGAGGTCTGTCTCCTTGCCGCTGCTTGGCCTTGCCGCAGCGTCCCCCTCGGCCGGGACATTTCTTGCCGGACCCTCCAGCACCTTCCTGGGCCTTCTCCTTGTCGCGCCGCTCGTACTCAGCCTTTTGCTGCTCAACAAGCTGCTCGACTTTCTTGCAGCTCTGGAGATCATGGCCCTTGGTGCGGTGGATCTTGCAGTACTGCTTGCTGGTGCCGTCCTGCTTGTCGGCGACCACCACCTCCGTGGCAACCTCCTTGCCAGAGCTGCCAGCTTTGGGCGTCTTGCCAGACTGCTCAACGACTAGCACCTCTTTTCCTTTTCTTCCTCCTGTTGTTCCACCGCCAATTTTTCCTTGCCGGGGCGGCATCCTCACTGTCAGATCCTCTTGCTCCTACATTCTCTCCGAGGAGTCTCCTCCCTTCCTCAGCACGTGCACACTTGTCGGCCAGGGCATATAGCTCACTGACGTCTCTAATCTTGCACATCACCATCTCCTCCCGCATCCTGCGGTTCCGCACATTCTGATGGAACGCGCTGATCAACGCGGCAGGGTGGACGTCTGGGATGTTGTGTTGTACGCTGCTGAATCTCTGAATGTACTTGCGCAAGGGTTCTCCTTCCTTCTAGGCGAGCAGATGAAGGTCACTCTCTTGGCCATGAGGCTTGTGGCCGCCTGTGAAGGCGCCGACAAACTGATGGCATAGATCAGCCCAAGAGGATATGGAGTTGTCCGGCAAGTGCATGAGCCAGGATCTGACATTGGGCTTGAGCACCAGCGGGAAGTAGTTGGCAAGGATCTTGTCGTCCCGTCCCCCGGCAGCCTGCACCGCAATGGTGTAGATGCTGAGAAACTCCGACGGATGCGTCTTGCCATCGTACTTCTCCAGTACGTCTGGCTTGAAGTTCTTTGTGCTGGGCCACTGGACTCGCCGCAGCTCACGAGTGAACGCAGGGCAACCTACCGTGTACGGCAAGTCGCCTGGCTCCCCTGGCGCATGCATGTCAACAGAGGGCCCAGCGCGCTTGTCGAATTGACGTCGCGCTTCTCTTCGGCGCTCAATGCGAGTTCGAGCGTCTTCTTGTTGTCGATCGTGAAGAACTTGGCGCTGATCGCGACGAGCTCGTGGATCCGACGATGCGGTGGAGTCGCTATCGAGGTGGATCCGGCGAGTCGGCGATCTTGGCCTTCGCGGTGGTGATTGCATGGTGGTTGCACCCCCACCAGTTTCGTCGCCACCGGCTCGCGCCTGGCAACCCTGCCGCGGCGGCGACGAGCTCGGCTGCCGCGGAGTGTCGCCGTTGGCGTAGCCAATGAGACTCTGAATGGTGGCCCTCCATTCGTCGATCTTGTCCGACGTCGGAGGGTAATCCAGGAGCAGTTGAGCTCGCGCCAAAGCTTCTGCTGGAGTAGTGGGTGGCAGTGGCGGACGGCGCGAGGAACGGGATGTGCTCGGACTTCTAACTATGTTAGAAGGAGCATTATCCCGTCCGAGCGACCGCGTCTCGCTCGTGCCAGCACATTGGCGTGCATGCTGGTCTTGAGCGCCCTGGGATCCACCAGCTTGACCTTGGCCCAACAAACGTATGGTACTGCGAGTACCATGACATTGTTGGTCCCGCGCCTCCTGAGATGGACGCGGAACAAGCACGAACGTTGAGGTCTGCGCCGCCTTGCCCTTGGACCTGGCAGCGTCGTGAGTTTCCTCGTCGATGTCCGTCCTTCCGCCGACGTCTACCCCACCACCTGTTTGCTTCAATGGCGGTGGGATCAATGTGGACGGAACAGCTGTCTCCGAAGCTTTCTTCTTCGGTGGCATGTTGATGACGAAAGTGGAGATCTAGCTCGTGTGAACGCCGGATCAGGTTCACACAATCTCGATGTCCCCCTACCTGGCGCGCCAAAGATGTCGGGGGAAACTGATCCACGAACACCTATGGGACCGGCGGACCGAGCCCCTTTCGGTTCGGCGGGGGGCGGAGGTCGCACGAAGAGCAGATCGAGGCGAGACACACGAGCAGTTTACCCAGCTTCGGAGCTCTCCGGAGAGATAATACTCCTACTACTGCTTGTCTGATTGTATTATGTTCTTGCTCGAGAGAGCTAAGTGTTTTTCTGGCTTCCGAATGATCCGAACCCCCTCTACGTTGCGCATGGGCCTCCTTTTATATGCTAAAGGGGTCACCGACAGGTGGCAACGTAAACAAGGGTACAAATGTAAAGAGAGAGGTGGTTGGTACAGTTGCCTGCACAGTGTATCCTACCTAACCCTGACGGCAGGGGACAAGGGCATTAAATGCCCATTTGCGTCGCCCAAATAGTGCAGAAAAGGATCATCAGGGGAGCCACCGCTCGCCACGATGGCGATCTTGTCAGCTTCACATGCCACCGCGCACCGCTAGCTGCACAGCCTCCTGCCACGCGCGCCTGGAAAGGCCCCCAGAGCGACACGTTGGTGGATGCGCTGGAGCGTGGGCGCAGAGTGGCCGCCTGCCGCGGCAAGCGCCTTGCCGCAGCCACTGTCTTGTCGGGCCTGGAAGCTTGTCGCTCACCGGGCCTTGCCGGGACGCGCGGCGCGTCGCGGCAAGTTCCTTGAAATGCCTTGGTTGGCCTTCCCGGCAAGCTCCTCTTGCTGGGGCCTTGTCTCTTGAGCTTAAATACTTAGTTCTTGAATGGCTCCAAAGGAACCACGGAGGACCTTGGCGGTCGCCCGGCAAGCCTTGCCGCGGGGTACTGCAACTGCCCGTGCACAAGTTCGGGATACTAGGGTACCCCTATTCTAGTACACCGACAGACGGCACTGTAGCACGTCATATCAACTAGCCCGCGTAACGAGCGGGAAAGCACCGCCCTCGTCATTTTGTTCTGGATTTCTATCGATTGATCGCGCAAAAATGTTACGCTTTGCAAGTTCTAAAGGAAAAGGCGGCACATTTACGACTCGTACGCGTCGCAACCCCGACAGTCCGGCTCGCACGCCGCTCACCAGAGGGGACACGCATTGTCTTGCAATTTCACTGACATGTGGGACCTTAATTGAATAAACCATCGATAGCTGAAATCTAATCGCTCGGCGGGCATCAGCTGAGAAGAGAGAAATGGGGGAGGGAGCAGAGATCGCCCGCCCGCCGCGCACGGACTCCAAGAAATATATGGTGATAATGTGAGGTGGGCTATGCTGGAGTCCGGACCGCTTCCAGAGCCCGCTCTGACCGCCCTGGCCCCTCAAGACGCCAGCTGCCCGTCGCATGCATAGCATGTAGTCCCCGCTTATGTGGAGGAGAGAGGCATTGACAAAGTCAAGGAGTAACAGTGGAGACAATAGCTTTCATAAAAAATAAACAATGAATACTCGTTGCTCGTCCTCTATAAAGGAAAGAATACTTTTATTCGCCGACATGTGGGACGTCAACCATCCTGGTCCACCTGCTATGCATAAAATTATCCTGGTCTACCCCGGTCGTATCGCAGGCCCAACCTTTCCCACTGTAAGTTGTTCGGACGAAGGAACCATCATGACTTCGTTGAATTCCGCTTCTTCAAGAAAACTTATTGTACCCGCAATACTGCTACCACACGCGAAGACTGGATGGCACTGTACCACGTCATATCACTGAAACCCACTAGGCCAAACTAGCCCACCTAGGTCATCTATTTTGGAACGGAGGGAGTACCGAGTACGTCTCTGCACTGCTATGATTTTGTGTTGCACGTTCTCTGTACTTTTGCTACGATTTTCCTACCCTATGAACCAAATGAGGCCTGAATGTATGTCGACTATTGTCTGATCGATCGCTAAGCCTACAATTTTAGGAGCTAGGGCTATTGGTCGATCGACGAGGGATAAGTATAAGCGTACCACGAGCTCATCAGCCCCAACGTTTCTCTTCGGTGAGTGTTTTGCATGTACTATAGCTCGCACAATAGCTAGCCTACTAACACCAAGAATCATCAAACAAGCCCTGCTGATATGATAAACAGTTCAAACTTACATCTAAGCATGCCATATATTACATCAAAAGCTGGTGAGGATACATCTGTTTCCATAACTCGGAGAGGGTTCGCATCATTCATCGCATGATTCACTATCAAACAAAAGTAGCAAGATCTACCCACACAAGACAGTGCACTAGCCCTAAGATGGTTTGATAACACGCATCGTTCTGGTAATTAAACAAAGGGCAATGCAAACTACCCTGAAGGATTAGCGCGACCAACTATTTCTTGTCATCGATCTCTCGGGCAATGACCACAGCACGGATAGCGGCATGGGAATCGATTTCTGGGGCGATGTCCACAGGACTAACCGCGACATCGAAATCGATCTCTGGGGCGATGTCCACAGGATGGACAGCGGCATCGGAATCGATCTCTAGGGCGATGCCAACAGGACGGGCCACGACATCGGAATCATCAAGGACGTCCACCGGCACCTGCACAACCCTAACATATTAGCAAGCACATTGAAAATAATCAAAAACCACAACTATGGTAATAAGCCATTATTTTTTACCTTGTGCAGCTCACCGGGGGATCTCATCCCTCCGGGGTCCATCTCCTCGTCCTCAATGGGGGCCGTCACCTTGCCAGGGGAATACTGCTTCTCAACGGCGACTATCTCCTCAAACTCGGTCTTGAGCCTCACATAGGTGGCAATCAGAGTCCTGGGGTAGGCACGGTGGGGCCCTTGTTCTTCCAACTTTCTTTGAGGAGTTCGCCCGCCAACGTCCTCAACTCTTTGGCTAGTGCTTGTTTCTTGGAGTTCTTCGTCTCCATGGGTTGGCCCGCCAACATGGTCAACTAGTTGGTCGGTGCTCGCTTCCTGGAGATTGTTGTCTCCAGTGGGTTGTCCGTCGGCAACTCTTTGCCTAGTGCTCCAGGATCCATCAATGAACCGACAAACAAAAAGCAATCGAAAGGAAACCACAATCGCAATGAAAACGGGAAAAGAATAGGATGTGAGAATCGGTCAGTGCTCCGCAAAAAGAAGATTCTTGGAATGAAAATATAGCAGCATAACTGATTCGCCCACCTTTCCTTCGTCGGTACAGAAGAAAAATGGCAGAAGTGAGTAGCTTGGAGTGAGGTTTTCTTCAAGAAAGGGAAGAAAGGGCTTGAAAGAGTGTTCCAGTGAAATGATGGTTGCTTCGTCCAGTCCAACTTGGAGGCCACCTTACCACTGCTGGTAAAGGTGTGGGTTTTGTGATATGACGGGTCATGACGGCCACACTGGGGTGACAGGTGAGTCTCGACTGTAGCATCTCACTGTGATTTGGTGGATGGCACGAGGGCCCGGATGCTTTGAAATGTCCCGCATGTAGATAGAGCGGCTAGTCATATAGGAGTGCTCAATATTGTGCACCGCGACCAAGGCGGAGAGGAAAACGAGAGAACTATGTAATTAATGCATGAGTTTAATTAGGGTAGTTTTGTAAAGTAAGAGATACATTCCTCCAATCGCAAAATGCCTTGGTTCATGAGATTTGAGATTTGAGCCCTATAAACCGGAAGGGAGGGAGTACTGCACACGGTGTAGTCTAGTCACTTGTTGAAATCTCTAGAAAGGCAAATACTCCTTTCTGGTTTACAGGGCTATACTACATTACTACTCCCTCCGTCTAGGTGTGTAAGTCATCTTATGAAAACCAAATAGTCCCAAAACACTTAGGCGCGGTGCATTAACTTCTACCTTGTTTCTTGTTTCTTGACATATCAACCAATAAGAGATGAGAGGTGTGCATGCTTTTAATGACTTGCAATGGCTAGTTCATTGCATGCAATGCTATTAATTAGCAAATAAACATTGGTGACCCTAGGAGGAAACGGTGCTAAGCGTGTGGACCTATGCAGAATGAGTATCAACCAATGGATAATGGAGTTCAATTGTTAAACAATAGCAATTTTGTCTCATGCAAGAGCCTCGCTAGTAGATGCGTGCTCCAAGGAACCGCACCACGCGAGAGTTCGCAACTGCCATGTTCGGGTTGCACTTGGCTCTTCGCCTCTTCGAGAAGACGAACAATGATGATACTCCTACTTCTACAGTATCGAATCCACTGTTGCATGTCCGTCCACCTCGTGCGGGAGGGATAGCGTGTAGCGAAAGCTTCTACTTACTGCTCCTGCCTTTGCTTCTATGACAGGTGGGCCCAACAGGTGGTTGGCCCTCCTGCCATGCAGCCAAAGGCAGGTGCAGTTAAGGCACCAGAGCTCAGTCCTCGAGGGAGAGGGCGTTGTAGTAATCAAATTTCTCGGTCTTGTATGAGTTGACGCGACACATCAAAGCACTGCACTCGATATAAGTCTTTTTACACATTTCAAATGGGCTACTTCGTATGTACGACATATTCTGCTTCGTATGTAGTCACTTGTTGCAATCTCTAAAAAGACTTATATTTGGAAACGGAGGGAGTACAACGCATGTATGCATGCCGTGACTTTCCTTTTGATACTTGCATGTGTTGATTTGATGCACCTTGCCAAATTTTGACTATAAATTAACTAACCAAATTTTCATGCATGTCACAAAAAATTACGGGGCTGTTTGGATTGTGACTATGTTTGTCTTATGTTGCCACATTATTTTTCCCACACTTGCCACACTTGCCTAACCTGAGTTGCTCAAATTGTTAGACACACTTTGGCTTGCCTAAGGGAATCTTGCCACAATTTTTGTGTCTATGACATGTGGGGTTCACTGCTAATAAAAAAATTCTTGTCTTAGGTGTGGCTAATAAAAAAGACTTATATTTAGGAACGGAGGGAGTAGAAAATATAAATAATAATGCATGTTGGGGCAACCCACGTTTCCGCTAATTTTAGCTGTGGGCTTGTTCACAATTTTTACGAGGGGGTGGTTGTTCATTTAATGGAGGGACTTGTAGTACCAGACTTGAACGATACAAAGTGCGACCTCGTACGCCGTAACACCACTTGGAACAAGTGGGTAGCTATCTAAAAAAACAATCAACAACTAAAAAAACCGTGACCTGGCATGTAGTAGTACACAATTTTAAACGATTGTTTTGATGGAGTGAAAAAGGAAAACTACCCCACTACATATATATAGGCCGGAGCCTCCGCACTTGCTTGCTAGGGTTGCTCTATTCACACACTCTCATCCTCTCCAGATCTTAAACAAGTTAGGGGTAGTAACACTGTCTTTCTCCCTTCAAAAAACACTGGCTTTCTATCCTCACCGCTGGTTACAGATCCGGATGTATCCCCCTCCACCGGTGAAGGGGAGGAGGGGCAGCGTTTAGGCCGTCGTCGACAGCGAGGGAGGAGACCCACTGCCGACTGCATCGTTATCTCTGGTTGAGCATCGGCGCGGGAGGTCCTCCGATCCCTTTGTCATTGCCTGTGGGCGGATCCGGCCTCCCGCCGCCCACCTATCCACATCTCGATGACCTTCAGGTATATCTTCGTTTGAAACCGCCTTAGCTCTACTTCCCCAGCTCGCTACGTCACTACATGTGCATCATTTTCTACCTCTCAGCCCCTCTCGATCGGATGGTCCAACGTCACCTATTTTTTTTCTATTGTTAGAGGTAAAGCTACTTCATGGAGTCGAATCTTGTACTCCCTTCGTTCGAAAATACTTGTCATTGAAATGGATGTATCTAGATGTATTTTAGTTCTAGACACATCCATTTTGATGACAAGTAATTCCGGACAGAGGGAGTACTTGGTTAAAACAAGAAATAAAGTGGGGGTGGGGGAATTTAGTATGTACATCGGACTTGGTACAAATAGGAAGGAAAGGGGGTGAAAGTAGTACGGACTGGTCATCCAACCGGTCTCTTGGTCGAAAAGGGAAATATAGGGGTAACGTTGTACACAGTGGTATGACCAGGACTAGATTTGCTATCCACACATAGGAGTAGATGGCTACAGTGAACAAAAATGGGACCAACCCAGATATGTTTCTTGGATGTGTTTCTCGGGGCAACAAACTATGAATCGCCACTTTATGCCCCTGTTTATGTACATGGTGCTGGACTGCTGGTGCACCCACTGTCCCATGCCCTTATACGAAATATTTAGGCTCCGTTCAGAATAAAGGGGCAGAAAACATAGGTCTTGATGAAAATAGAGGAATAGGAAAGGAATGTACGTATAAAACCATGGAACAGCGAACCGGAGGAAACTCTCAAGAGAATGTGTTCGGATGGACTACAAAATGTACAGATTTGTTTTTTTAGAGTAGCATGCTTGGCAGTATGAGATGCTATTTGTTTATTCAGCTGCATAGTGACTACTCTTGTCCTCACCTCACGTACCACACATATGTTGATTTTTTTATTCCGACAAACACAGCACAGCAACCTGTCTAACGCATGGCAGCGAGCGCCTGCCTCGGGCTTCCGCCCAAAAAATGAGCAGCGCGTGGATGTTTCTAATCCTATGGAATCAGTACTACCAGACCAGCTTTCCTATGAAAGACTATTCACCTTTCCCGTGTTCCGAACAGTTGGAAGGGAAAGAATACCATAGGAATTGTGTTCCTATGAAAATCCTGCACTAAACCTGTGAACCGAACGCAGCCTTAGCTGTTCTTAATCTAATGTCCCTGGTAAAAATGAAGCCATGCACTGTTATAAGCCATGACAAGTTTAGCCAAATGTTTTTGCCTGTAATTGTTTGAGACTCTGACTGTTTCCTCTGTGCCTTTTTGTGCAAACAGGGATATCCAATTCACCTGGTTGCTATTGTGACCTTTTGGTGCACTGCACAAAACTATTCTTAAAAGAAGTTACATTTGTGTTGTTTAACTAGAATGTCAGAATGGAACAGTTGGTTCATTTTGCTGGAACTGCACAAAGGGAGATCTGTGTTCCAATCCTCATCATCCATATTGGCGCCATAACCTTCCTTTAGGTAAGAATGATATTTAATGCATGTGTTCATCTCTATTTTCCGACTGCCATGAGAAAATAATGTTGTTTTTTACTAGTACACTTGTACTCCCTCACTGACAAAACCAATTCTGAATTAGAAGGCCAATCATGTACTTGGTTTCACCAACTGGTGAGGAGAAATAGAAACAGAGCATGAAGAGGAAGAAGAAGAATAAATAGTGCCAAGGCGATCTTGCTGAAGCCAGAGGCCTCAGTCGAGGCCATTCAAGGGCTCCGGCAACGACTACCTTACATGTGAGATGATCCCCCAGGGAGCCCTTCCACTTCTGTTGTCTCACTTAATTAATTAGGAGTACTTAAGTACCACTAATTTATTACTGCCTAATTTTCCTGTTGGAGTTAAACAAATCTATAGTAGGACCCTATGTTGAATCATGTACGTGTGTATGTTTGTCTATGGAGGTGAATCATGTGGTGGAGCAGGGAGGGAATATTATTAGTGTCATGACATAATAGTGCTATTGTTTTGCATGTCAATTTATTGCCATTGGTTCAATGAGGCAATGTTTTGCGTATTGTCCATCATGAATTTGATGCTACTGTTTGAGTAATATGCTAATGTCTTCCTATCCTTTCTCACTAAGCTAATGAAGGTTTCACCTTGTTCCTACTTGTGCAAACAGGGATCATGTTGTGCCAATCATACATTTTAGTGGAACTACACAAGACAATACAATGAACTGTATCCCAGCCAGTGCTTTAACTCTGCTGGAAGTTCTTGATAATCTTTCGATATAATCTCAGCACTAGTAAACAAGAGTGATTTCAACCATACATTTGAAGTGCACAAAAATATATACTATTGTGTGATTCCAGTGAGTGCTTCATCATCTCTTATGGGACTACATTAATAAGCTTTTTTTCTCAGGTTGGTACGGGGCTAGGGCCTTCATCCATATTAGTTTTTTGTCATCTCTATTTGTATCGTGCTACTGTCATGAGAAACTCATTTATCTTTGCACGTTAAAGTTTTGCAACCTATGATAAATGGAAATGCTTTGAGTGTTGAGCTAATTGGCACTGATTAAATAAACTAATACCTCTCTTTAAGCAAGACTACTATGTTGCTACCTTTACCCATTAAGATAATGAGGGTGCTTCTATTTGTTAGTGTATGTTTCATCAACTAGTCCCACTATTACAGTTATCTCACTCTCTCAATATATGTGCCAACAGGGATGCTCGATTTTGGTGGAACTGCACAAAAACTTTGGGTGCTTCATTGCCTCGACAGCTTCCGTCCTTTCCAGTCAGTCGCTAATCTCCGCTTGCTTTCTTCCTTTGCTGCCAGTCGCTTGGCTTATCTCGGCTTCTAGTCAAAGGAAATAGTAATTGATATGCTACCTCACACAGGTTGGTACTGGTCTTTATCCTGATTATTGTGCATGTCATATGTATTGGTAATTTGGTATTGTGCTACTGTTTGTCGATCTCATAAAGGAGTAATTTGGAGCCTGAACTCACAGGCAAATCATTACATCGGGTGATTTCAGTAGAACTGCACAAAATGATCAGATGGACAGGTACTTATGCTGCTGCTATGTACTCCAAAGTTCACTCCGACAAGCATCAATGTTGACAAGAAGTGCCTATATTCATTCGAGTATCAACCGGCGTCAACCAATTGTCAAACTCCAAGTATTAGGAGAGTGAACGCCAAAAATATTGCTTGGTGCATAGCCCAGAAAAATGCAGTCCAGTCTTTGGTCCCAACTTGTGCCTTTTGGTTATCGGCACATATGGTAGCGAACTATATGGCATGGAGTCTAAAGATTCTAGACAAGTTGGTTGACGCGTATATTCATATGGAACTTAATCAGTCTGCACGCCAAGGATGCTCCATTTTAGTTGAACTACACAAAAATTTTGCATGGTTCATTTTCTCAATCGCCTCCTTTCTCGTCTGTAGTGCAGAATTTTGGCGAGATACAAGACCAAGATGAGCCAGTAAACTAGTTGGATGAAAGTAGTGGCCAAGTTGCTCAAACCTCCCTCCGCACGAGGCCACTATTTGAGGATAAACCTACAATCAAAGTTCAGATTGTCTGTGCTGCCTCTTATGTACTCGAAAGTTTACTCGTACAAGAACTAATTTTAGCAAGAAGTACCTCCGATTAAAAACTATTTACCAGTCTGTACCCTAGGTAATTAAAGTTCGTCCATGGATCATATTGGATGTGATCTCAATCATTTGGATGCATAAACATACTGAACATGTGTATATCTGAATCTTTTTGCGAATTATGTATGAATATTGTCGTGTGATCTATCAATAATTTGGATGCATAGATATGTTGAGCTTGTGTATATATGAATCTTTTGAGTTGTTGATAGTGAATGTTGGCTATGAATATGAACCTGTCCTGTGAACCTGAGTTTGATATGAATGTTTACCTTTTCTGTTGTATTTGTGTGTGAACTTGTTAGTATGCCTACTGTGGGGTATAAAATGCAGGTCTCTTATAAAAGTAATTTTGTGTCCAATTTATGTTTTCCCTTCTAACCACATTATATATATTTATATTATTACTATTATTGTATATTTTATAGAGACTTATATATACATTATAAAAACATCCCACGTGTTATTAACTTATAAAAGTAAATGTTTAACGGAAGTTGGCAAGGAAAATCCTGGTTGTTTTTGACTCACAGGCAAGGAAAATCCTGGTGATTGCGTACAAAAGCTTGCAAAGATTTTAAGGACCAATTTAATAATAACGTGCTCATTTTTATTTTGAGCAATAACTCGCTAATTTTTTAATTATATAAAAAAATGTGCCTCTCCGGTTTATTCTTTGATATTAATTGCTCCTTCTAACATAAGATTATATATATAACGAGCCCACCTAATACGTGTATTTCAAGGAAGTGCAAATGGGCTGGGATTTCTTAGAAAATATAAATGGGCCTGATTGACGCGAAATTATTTGTTCACCCAGCCCAACAAATGGACTGTACATTCTAGAAAACACGGGTTAAATATATGCCACATTTTTGCAGGCTGACATGTGGGCCAATAGGTCGAAGCCTACGCAGGGCGTTGTCAACTTGGTCAACAAATGATTGTGTCATCCACAGCCATTGGATTTATATCCAACGGTCGGCATGCACCTTCAATCTCTCGTCTTCTTCCTCCAGCGTCGCCGGAACCGCCTGGTCCGGCCTCCGGTGGCTAGCGGCTCTGCTTAGCACGCATCGCTGCGAAGCGCTACCCCATCACCGGCCAGGCTATCCCTCTACCCCTCGACACCTCCTGTTATTCTCCACAGACTGCAGCCCCACGCCGCAACAGAACCGGTTATAACCCTTCTCCTCCTCTCAATCTGTGACTCCACTGCCGCGTCTTCCCATCTCTGAGTCGTTCCCTTCCGGGGCCTCGCCGTTGTCCACCGCCTCGCTGCGCTCGGTGCAGCGTGGTCAACAAAGGAGAGTCATCGGAAGAGGACTGTACGTGGAGAGCCTGACGGCTGGGACCCACGAGGTTCATGGTCGCACGCAAGGAAAGTTCCTCCTTATTAAGATGAAAAAAATGTTTCCTCCACCTCACAGCTGGGACCCACCAGTTGTATCTTCGCATGGAAGGAAGTGCCTCCTTGTTTTGCGAAAAAATTATTCATCCCGTTGACAGCTGGGACCCGTCAGATTTGGTGGCTGACTTGTGGGCCTACTAAGCAGACGTGTACGCACGGCTTTGTCAACTTAATCAACAAATGATTCTAGCAGCTGGACCGTTGGATGTTAATCCAACAGTCGTGCTCCTTCTTCAACCTCTGTTCTTGCTCCTGTCTCCCGTGGGCGGCACCACGGCTGTGCTGTCGCGCACCCAAACCAGTGAAGTTTCCCACTCCACTCCATCTGTGACTCCACTGCCCCATCTTCCCCATCTCCGGTTCGTTCCAGTCTGGGTGCGCTCGGCATGGCGTGGTCAACGTGGTCAACAACCGAGAGTCATCGGAAGATGACTGTACGTGCAAGGCCCACCGGAAGTGCCTCCTTATTAAGCAGAAAAAAATGAATACCCCCCTGCTAGTTGGGACCCACCTTGGTGGGATGCTGACTTGTGGGCCCACTAAGTTGACGGGGATGGAGGGCTTTGTCAACTTAGTCAATATAAACGATTCTAGCTGCAGTGACCGTACGATGTCTATCCAACGGCCATCGTGCTTCTTCAACCTCTGGTCTTCTTGCTCCAGCCGCCCAAAGCAGCGCCGATCGTGCCGCCTGCTCCTGCCTCCCGTGGTCGGCTGTGATGTCGCGGAGGCCTCACCGCCCCCTACTACTCCTGCCGCTGGCCAGGCCATCCCTCCACTCACCCACGCTTACACTGCCACGTCTTCCCAGACTCCGCGTCGTCCCCTTCCTAGGCCTCACCGTCGTCCACCATCGTGGTGCTCTCCGCGCGGCGTGGTCAACGTGGTCAAGGAATGACTTCCATCGAAAGAGTATTGTACGTGGAGAGGCTGACAGCTGGGTCCACGGCCACAGCCCAGTTTTTTTGTGATTTGCCAAGTAAGTCGCTTTGTCAGGCCTGTTGGGCTGCAAATCTTTCAAGACGAGGAGAGCTTTCATTTGGCTAGCCGAGAAAATGGACCATCAGTAATGAGAAATGGGTTGTACATTTTTAAAACACATCAAACCGGCAATTAATTTCAAATATCTTTATTTTCATTTCAAGATTTTAAATTACATTAATTTTTATGCGTGGAGAATTTGTTGGATTTTATATTGATATACATTTATTTTTTAAATCAGTTTGAATGTGAGTCGAAATTTCGGGATTAAAAACAGTTCAGACCGCACCGAATTATGCAAAATTTCGTATAATTTTTTAACCGTGGCCACAATATGGACTGTAATGCTAACAAAAAGAATATGGGCTCCAAAAAACCTTAAGAATTAGCAAATGGGTTGTAAATTATTAGAAATAATGGCAGATAGGTTGTATGTTGTTTTCCACAGATTTGAGGCTTTCCTAAAAAAAGGTTGACGCAAAAGCAGTGACTGTTCGATGTCCATCCAACGGCCGTCGTGCTTCTTCAATCTCTGCTCTTCCTGCTCCATCCGCTCAAACAAGCGCCGGTGGGACTGCCTGCTCCTTCCTCCCTGCGGCCGGTTGTGCTGCCGCGCAGGCCTCACCACCCCACCGTACTCCCATCGCCGGCCTAGCCATCCCTCTACTCACCCACACCTGATGTTATTCTCTGGTGACGGCAGACGAACCAGTAAACCCTCGTACAGGCGTACTCCCCTCCGCATGGGAAACAACTGTCGAGTCTTCCCTGCCTCCGTGTTGTTCCCTTCCTAGGCCTCTCCGTCGTCCACCGCCCTGGTGCTCTCGGCGCGGTCTGGTCAACATGGTCAACGACCGACATGCATCTTAAGTGGACTCTACGTGGAGAGGCGGACAGCTGGGTCCACGGCCGCACGCAAGGAAATGCCTCCTTATTACATGGAAAAAAATGGTTCCTCCACCTGACATCAGGGACCCACCAGAAGGGCCTCTGTATTTCATGAAAAAATGTTACCGTCGCCGACAGCTCGGACTCACCAGCTATATGCACGCAAGGAAGTGCCTCCTTATTACGCACAAAAACTCCCCCTGTTAGCTGGGACCCAGTATAGTGGCAGGCTGACTTGTGGGCCTACTAAGTTGACGGGGACGGAGGGCTTTGTCAACTTAGTCAATATGCACGATTCTAGCTCCAGTGACCGTACGATGTCCATCCAACGGTCGTAGTGCTTCTTCAACCTCTGGTCTTCTTACTCCAGCCGCCCAAACCAGCGCCGGCTGTGCCTCGTGCTCCTGCCTCCCGTGGCAGGATGCGATGCAGCGGAGGCCTCACCTCCACCTACTACTCCCACCGCTGGCCAGGCCATCCCTCTACTCACCCACACCCCCTGTTATTCTGCGGCGACGGCAGCCTCACACCGCAGCGAACCAGTGAACCCTCGTACTCCTCTACGCGTGGGCATCCACTGCCGCGTCTTCCCCGGCTCCGCATCGTCCCCTTCCTAGGCCTTGCCGTCGTCCACCGCCCTGGTGCTCTCAGCGCGGCGTGGTCAACGTGGTCAAGGAACGGCTTCCATCGGGTGTGGACTGTACGTGGAGAGGCTGACAGCTGGGTCCACGGTCGCAGCAAGGAAGTGCCTCCTTATTACGCGCAAAATAATTATTCCTCCACCTGACAGCGGGGACCCACCGGACGGGCCACCGTATTTCATGAAAAAAATGTTTCCCCCCTGACTGCTGGGACCCACCAGCTACACCTTCGCACGCAAGGAAGTGCGTTCGGCAAAAAAAATGATTCACCCCCTGACTGCTGGGACCCACCAGCTACACCTTCGCATGCAAGGAAGTGCGTCCGGGCAAAAAAACAAAACGATTCGCCCCCCTGATTGCTGGGACCCACCAGCTACATCTTCGTACGCAAGGAAGTGCCCGACAGTCGGGACCCACCTGGTCGAAGCGTATGTAGCGTTGTCATTCTGGTCGCGAACGTGTACGTACATATATACTGGTCGATGTAGAGGCGCGCACGTAGCATGTACACGTACGTACAGCGGCCAGTGCGCAAGAAAGAAAATACGCCCATGTATGTGTACATACGGGCGGGGTCTCAAACGCCTACTCGCGCATACGTACGGCCAGGGCTCGTGTACATGGCTGGGTCAAAACGGAGAAACAGCGTCGTCGTCGTGTTCATGGGGAGCCAACCGGCTGGGTCGGAACGGAATGCTTGGTCGTGTTCATCCGGAGGGCTTGGACGGAACAGGCTATGGAAACAAGGCTTGGTGTACCGCAGAACGGAAAAAACGGCCTTGTGTTCGACCGGCCACGTTCGAAATGGGATCTTGTTCATCGGGAGGGGTCTGGCGTACCACAAAACGGAGGAAACGGACCTCCTACGCTCGAAACGGGGGTCCTGTTGATCGGGAGGGGTGTGGCATACCGCAAAACGGACGAAACGGACCTCCTACGGTCAAAATGGGGGTCCTGTTGATCGTGAGGGGTGTGGCATACTGCAAAACGGATGAAACGGACTTGTGTTGGAGCGCTACGGTCAAAACGGGGGTCCTGTTCATCGGGAGGGGTGTGGCGTACCGCAAAATGGGACTCCACGGGATACTGTTCATCTCCATCGTCGACCTCCTCCAGCCTCCACGGGCTAGTGTTCATCCACCGTCGACCTCCTCTAGCCTCCACCTGCGACTGTTCATCCACGGGCTCCTGTTCATCCAGCCTCCACCGCGCACTACTCCACTGGCTACTGTTCAACCACCCCTCTCCACGGGCTCCTGTTAAACCACCCCTCCACGGGCTACTGTTCATCCACCCTCCACCGTCCACTGTTCATCCAGCCCTGTACGGGGTCGTCCTGTTCATCCAGCCCTTCACAGGGTCCTGTTCATCCAACCCCAACCGGCTCGATCGATCGGGGTCCGGTTCATCCATAGGCAACGCCACGGGTCCTGTTCATCCACTCCCACCGCTCACTGTTCATCCAAACCCCCCGTAACACTCACTGTTCATCCAGAGAGGCAGCATCGATCGGCTTCAGTTAGCAGCAGTAGCGAAGGAATCGCTCGATCAGGTTCAGTTAACAGCCATCGATCGATCGCTCGGGTTCAGTAACGTGTAGCCTGCAATGCAATCGCTTGGGTTCAGTTAGAACCCACCGCCTCGCTCGGGTTTAGTTAGAGTCAATGCCTCGCACACATGCGCGTACGTGTACGAGAGAAACGCGCATCGCTCAGCCCCCGACCACCCACCGTAACCGGGAACTCCCCGGAATTTTCCTCGCCCTCGCTTCTACCACGGTTTTTTCCGTAATCGACGGCCCAAAGAATGTCATGCAGCTGCATCTTCGGCCCGCCCAGGATGAAAAGCCCATTTTTTGTCATGATTTTTTGTCATAGAAGTAGGAGCCCACCACATCTATGATGATACCGGGTTTTGTCACAATTATCGTCATAGAAGTGTCATATGTATGACAGAAAAAAAATTCGTTCGGCCCAAAATGTCAGGGATGTGTCTTTTTTTATAGTGAAGGGGGTAGAATAGTGATATAAGAGTAGATCACTGGACAACAGTCAAAATTATCCTTAGTGGAATAAGGATATATTTCTCAATTATGGAAGTGATAAAAGAGATCATCATAAAGGGTTACGTCGATGCAAGCTTTTACACCGATCCAGATGACTCTAAGTCTCAATCTGGATACATATTGAAAGTGGGAGCAATTAGCTAGAGTAGCTCCGTGCAGAGCATTGTAGACATAAAATATTTGCAAAATACATACGGCTCTGAATGTGACAGACTCGTTGACTAAACTTCTCTCACAAGCAAAACATGATCACACCTTAGTACTCTTCGGGTGTTAATCACATAGCGATGTGCACTAGATTATTGACTCTAGTAAACCCTTTGGGTGTTGATCACATGACTATGTGAACTATGGGTGTTAATCACATATAGATGTGAATATTGGTGTTAAAACACATGGTGATGTGACCTAGATTATTGACTCTAGTACAAGTGGGAGACTGAAGGAAATATGCCCTAGAGGCAATAATAAAGTTGTTATTTATATTTCCTTATATCATGATAAATGTTTATTATTCATGCTAGAACTGTATTAACCGGAAACTTAGTACATGTGTGAATACATAGACAAACAGAGTGTCACTTGCATCCCTCCACTTGACTAGCTCGTTGAATCAAAGATGGTTATGTTTCCTAGCCATAGACATGAGTTGTCATTTGATTAACGGGACCACATCATTAGAGAATGATATGATTGACTTGACCCATTCAGTTAGCTTAGCACTTGACCGTTTAGTTTGTTACTATTGCTTTCTTCATGACTTAGACATGTTCCTATGACTATGAGATTATGCAACTCCCGAATACCAGAGGAACACTTTGTGTGCTACCAAATGTCACAACGTAACTGGGTGATTATAAAGGTGCTCTACAGGTGTCTCTGATGGTGTTTGTTGAGTTGGCATAGATCGAGATTAAGATTTGTCACTCCGATTGTCGAAGAGGTATCTCTGGCCCCTCTCAGTAATGCACATCACTATAAGCCTTGCAAGCAATGTGACTAATGAATTAGTTACGGGATGATGCATTACGGAATGAAACATACCGATGACAAAGGGAACAACGTATGTTGTTATGCGGTTTGACCAATAAAGATCTTCGTAGAATATGTGGGAGCCAATATGAGCATCCAGGTTCCGCTATTGGTTATTGGCCGGAGACATGTCTCTGTCATGTCTACATAGTTCTCAAACATGTAGGGTCCGCACGCTTAACATTCTGTGACGATTTGTATTATGAGTTATGTGATTTGATGACCGAAGTTTGTTCGGAGTCCCGGATGAGATCGAGGACATGATGAGGAGTCTCTAAATGATCGAGCTGTAAAGATTGATATATTAGAAGGCTATATTCGGACATCGGAAAGGTTCCGAGTAATTCGGGTATTTTTCGGAGTACCGGAGAGTTACGGGAATTCGCCGGGAGAAGTATTGGGCCTTATTTGGCCATACGGGAATAGAGGAGGCAGGCCAAAGGGAAGGAGGCGCGCACCCCCCATGGGTCTGAATTGGACTAGGGGAAAGGGGGCGGCGCCCCCCCCCCACGCCCTTGCCCTTTCCTACTCCCTTTCTCTTTCCCTCTTTCTTCTCTCCTATTCCGGAAAGGAAAAAGGGGAATCCTAGTAGGACTCCCACACTTGGCGCGCCCCCTCTATGGCCGGTGATGACCCACAAGTATAGGGGATCTATCGTAGTCCTTTCGATAAGTAAGAGTGTCGAACCCAACGAGGAGCAGAAGGAAATGACAAGCGGTTTTCAGTAAGGTATTCTCTGCAAGCACTGAAATTGTAGGTAACAGATAGTTTTGTGATAAGATAATTTGTAACGGGTAACAAGCAATAAAAGTAAATAAAGTGCAGCAAGGTTTCCCAATCCTTTTTGTAGCAAAGGACAAGTCTGGACAATTTCTTATAATGAGAAAAGCGCTCCTGAGGACACATGGGAATTATCTTCAAGCTAGTTTTCATCACGCTCATATGATTCATGTTCGGTACTTTGATAATTTGATATGTGGGTGGACCGGTTCTTGGGTACTTCCCTTACTTGGACAAGCATCACACTTATGATTAACCCCTATTGCAAACATCCGCAACTACAAAAGAAGTATTGAGGTAAACCTAACCATAGCATGAAACTAGTGGATCCAAATCAGCCCCTTACGAAGCAACGCATAAACTAGGGTTTAAGCTTCTGTCACTCTGGCAACCCATTATCTACTTATTACTTCCCAATGCCTTCCTCTAGGCCCAAATAATGGTGAAGTGTCATGTAGTCGACGTTCACATAACACCACTAGAGGAGAGACAACATACATCTCATCAAAATATCGAACGAATACCAAATTCACATGACTACTAATAGCAAGACTTCACCCATGTCCTCAGGAACAAACGTAACTACTCAAAGCATATTCATGTTCATAATCAGAGGGGTATTAATATGCATTAAGGATCTGAACATATGATCTTCCACCAAGTAAACCAATTAGCATCAACTACAAGGAGTAATCAACAGTACTAGCAACCCACAGGTACCAATTTGTGGTTTTGATACAAGATTGGATACAATAGATGAACTAGGGTTTTGAGAGGAGATGGTGCTGGTGAAGATGTTGATGGAGATTGACCCCCTCCTGGTGAGAGGATCGTTGGTGATGACGTTGGTGATGATTTCCCCCTCCCGGAGGGAAGTTTCCCCGGCAGAACAGCTCCGCCGGAGCCCTAGATTGGTTCCGCCAAGGTTCCGCCTCGTGGCGGCGGAGTTTCGTCTCGTAAGCTTGCTTATGAAAAAAACAGGGTAAAAGCCTTCATATAGCAGAAGATGGGCACCAGAGGGCCACCAGGGGGCCCAGGAGACAGGGGCGCGCCCAGTAGGGATGGGCGCGCCCCCCCACCCGCCTGGCCAGGGTGTGGGCCCCCTCTGGTGTTTTCTTCGCTCAATAATTCTTATTAATTCCAAAGATAACTTCCATGGAGTTTCAGGATTTTTGGAGCTGTGCAGAATAGGTTTCCAATATTTGCTCCTTTTCCAGCCAGAATTCCATCTGTCGGCATTCCCCCTCTTCATGGTAAACCTTGTAAAATAAGATAGAATAGCCATAACTATTGAGACATAATGTGTAATAACAGCCCATAATGCAATAAATATTGATATAAAAGCATGATGCAAAATGGACGTATCAACTCCCCCAAGCTTAGACCTTGCTTGTCATCAAGCCGAAATCGAAAAATATGTCCACATGTTTTAGACATAGAGGTGTCGATAAAAATAAAATAGGGACATGAGGGCATCATGATCATTCTTATAACAGCAACATAACTAGATTTTTGTCATATGGTTTCTTATGCTCAAGTAACAATTAATTCACAATGTCAAGTATGGTTCAGAAATTTCATTGAGAACTAACAAACTATAATCTCAGTCATTGAAGCAATTGCAATTTATCATAACATCAGAAAGAGTCAAGAATAGAGCTTTTCATCAAGTCCACATACTCAACTATCATATAGTCTTCTACAATTACTAACACTCACGCAATACTTGTGGTTATGGAGTTTTAATCGGACACTAAGAAAGATAGGGGCTTATTATGTTGCCTCCCAACGTATTCACCTTTGGGTGATATCAACAATAATAATTTACGCTAACTTACATCCAATTGGATATATATATATATATATATATATATATATATATATATATATATATATATACAGACGGTCTATTCTGCTAATATTAGCAGAATAACTATTCTGTACACCACTTCGGCACTGCACGCTCAACAAAAGCGCACTGCATCATTTTGACGACGAGCACTGCAATAGAGACTAGTGAACTTCGTGTCGAAAAAAACTGCACACGGTGTTTTTTCGGTACTGTTTTCGCTTTAATTTTTTAACCGTTTATCGGAATGAGGCGTGTAATATACCATTGAAAAGCTATGGATTAGGCTCAACTTTGACATGTTGAACACTTTTCGAGATTCCACACGGTTTAAGAGCAGTTTTGAAAATAGTGCGGCCGATGACGAGTGGCAGCGAGTGTTTTTTTGCGTTTTTTTCTAAACCGCTTGTCGGAATGAAGCAAATGATACGCCATTGGATAGATATCGTCGAGGCGCATCTTTTTCATATATAAATCTTTCTCTAATTCATTACGGTTTAAGAGCAGTTTCAAATTTACTAAATCGCGGAATTCTGTTTTTCAATTTTTTTCAAATTTTTGGTACTGTTTTCACTCTAGTTTTTGAACCGTTTGTTGAAACGAGGCGTGTGATACGCCGTTGGAAATCTACGAACAAGGCGCAACTTTCATATGTTGAAATGGTTTTGAGATTACTTACGGTTTTTAGTTAATTTTGAAAATCGTGCGGCTGACTCCGAGAGGCAGCGGCTGTTTTTTCGCAAATTTTTTACGAACAGCTGGTCGGAATAATTCAAATCATACGCCTTTTGAAAGATATCGACGAGACGCAACTTTTTCATGTAGAACACTCTCTCTAATTCATTACGGTTTAAGAGCAATTTTAAAATTAGTGAAAAGTGGACACTTTGTTTTTTCACGACACAAAAATCGTCGTATGTACTGCATCAGACAGAAGAACGCACTGCTTCAGACAAAATACCGCACTTCATTAGATGGGCAAGTGCACTGCATGGTTTCTTTTTGTTTAGACGTATTTTTTCTCGGACGAGGAAAGAAGAATGCACTGCTTCACACAAAATACCGCACTTCATTAGATGGGCAAGTGCACTGCATGGTTTATTTTTGTTTAGACGTATTTTTTCTCGGACGGGGAAAGAAGAACGCACTGCTTCAGACAAAATACCGCACTTTATTAGATGGGCAAGTGCACTGCATGGTTTTTTTTGTGGTACGTAAATTTTCCAAACGAGGTGGAGTGCACTTCATGTCGAGCGTTGGTAAACCGCAATACTATGAAAAGTGAACATCGAGACTACCGTAAACGGGTCGCGACGCTATCGAAAGTGAACCTCTTTAGCTTTTTCCAAACTTAATATTTTTGTACGTGCGTAGACCGGGCGAGTGGACCACAGGGATTGAGCAAGTGAACGACATCTAATGAGAAGTGAGCTGTTTTCCGAGGTGTTTTTGTTTCATATCACCAAGTGAACGACGAAGGAGTTTTATGGCGAACTTCGTGAGAGAACAAAGTGAGCTTCAAAAGACCGGACCAGTGAACCTCGAGGACTGAGCAAGTGGATTGCATAATTTTGCATCTTATTTTTGCTTTTTTTATCGCATACTTTTTTTATCGACGAGTATGTATTGCAAGGACAAGGTAAGTGGAATGTATCATTTTTTTGTTTATTTTTTCTACTGCACATGCCAACACAGTGAGATGCATTAAAAAGACATTTTGCAGTGAATCACGAGGAAAGTGAACGAGAAAACTTTTGTTGCATAGTAAATGTTAATGTTTTTCTCGAGCTGTGGTTGATGACTACAGTGGATTTCTTTAACAACAACAAAGCTCCAGCAAAACAATGGAACTGAATTAAAACAACATCAACACTCTGCCTGCTACTTGTGGCCTCCTCCCCATACACGTTGCAGCTCGTGCTAACAGGGGCGTGACCGTGAGCGCGAGGAACACCAGCCGAGTGAGTGCTGGAGCGGCACAGATCCAGGAACAGGGACCCCACATCACCGCACTGGGGCTGGGGATAGAGCAAGCACACATTACCGCACTGCACATCAGCGGGCTGCGAGCTGCGCGCACAGGAAACATGGACTGGGGGCGACCTCCGATGGCGTGGACTGCACCGTTCTTGACGGCGGCACGACAGGCAACAAACTGCATTGTCGCTAGGTGTGCACTGCACGCCGCAGTGGCAGAACAACGTTGACCCAGGGAGCCATCGCCATCTTGCTGGCCATCCCTGGTTTCGTTGCTGCAGAGGAGGGACGGAGGGTTGGCGACTTCACCTTGATCTATCGACCACCTCTGGCCATTGCCCCGCCTCAGAAGTAGGTGTACGCGTGTGGCGGTCGTCGCGTGGGCCTTGTCGCGGCGGATCTGGCGGCGATTGGTCAGACGCGGCCCGATCTGGTGCCGGGCCTGCGGCACCTGAGGCCGAGAGGTGGTGGGGCGCGAGTGGACTAGCGGGGCGCCGGTTGGGGGCGGTGTGGTCTGCAGGAGAGGGTGACCTCCTCGCCTGGATCCAGATCCACGAAGAGGAACACACGGGATGGGTAGCTGCTGCCATTGGGGTTGGAGGTGACCCATCCAGCGATGCAGGTGGCCATGGAGGTGATGGGGCACCGCACCGGAGAAGGTTGGGAGGGAGGTGGGGCACCGCGCCGGAGAAGGTTGGGAGGGAGGTGGGGCGCCGCGCTGGAGAAGGTTGAGAGGGAGGTGGGGCGCCGCGCCGGAGAAGGTTGGGAGGGAGATGGGGCCCCGCGTTGGAGAAGGTTGGGAGGGTGGTGGGGCGCCGCGCCGGGGAAGGTTGGGAGGGAGGTCGGACGGCACGAGGAGGGAGGGAGGCGGCTGGGCTGGGAGGGGAGCGATGGAGGTCGTGGGGAGAGTTTTAAGGTGGGGTGGGGTTTTTTTCGCCCGGTGTAGTGCGGTCCATTTAGTTTGTAGCTACGGGTCGGTACTGTTAGCAGAATAAGGGAAAGTGGTGTGCAGAATAAGACTCTAAGGGGTGTTATCATAATAGACCCACCCTATATATATATATATCAGGATCTTTCCAACACGAGGTGCTTGCCAAAGGATAAAATGAAAAAGGGAAAGGTGAGGATCACCTTGACTCTTGCATAAAGTAAAGACATAAAAGTAAAAGATAGGCCCTTCGCAGAGGGAAGCAGAGGTTGTCATGTGCTTTTAGGGTTGGATGCATAAAATCTTAATGCAAAAGAACGTCACTTTATATTGCCACATGTGATATGAACCTTTATTATGCAGTCCGTCGCTTTTATTACTTCCATATCACACAATTGTATAAAGCTTATTTTCTCCGCACTAATAAGTCATAAATATTTAGAGAGCAATTTTTATTGCTTGCAACATGACAACTTACTTGAAGGATCTTACTCAATCCATAGGTAGGTATGGTGGACTCTCATGGCAAAACTGGGTTTAAGGATATTTGGAAGCACAAGTAGTATCTCTACTTGGTGCAAGGAATTTGGCTAGCATGAGGGGGGAAGGCAAGCTCAACATGTTGGGAAGATCAATGACAATATACTTTAACTGAGATGTGAGAAACCATAAACTACTACGTTGTCTTCCTTGTCCAACATCAACTCTTTTAGCATGCCATACTTAATGAGTGCTCACAATCATAAAAGATGTCCAAGATAGTATATTTATATGTGAAAATCTATCTTTCCTTATTACTTCCTATTAATTGCAATGATGACCAAAACTACGTTTGTCAACTCTCAACGACTTTTAAGCCTCATACTCTTTATATGTGAAGTCATTACTATCCATAAGATCAATATGAATTCTTTTATTCTTTTTACTCTTTCTATTTTCTCAAGATCAAAGCGAGATAGCAAAGCCCTTGACTCAACACTAATCTTTATTATAGATAGCTCACGGACTCGGTTACCTAAAGAGATCACAAAGAAAAACTCAAAACTACTTGATACCAAAACTTCAATCTACTAGATCAAGATACTACTAAAAGGATCGAACTAAGTAAAATGGTAAAGATAGGAGTGTGATGGTGATACGATACCGGGGCACCTCCCCCAAGCTTGGCAGTTGCCAAGGGGAGTGCCCATACCCATGTGATTATGTCCTCGGAGGTGGTGAAGTAGGAGTTGTTCATGATGTAGGCTTGTCGTCCATCTTCCAAGGCATAGGTTCACCATCATAGAAGGATGATCGAGTCTCCTGGATCCTCAAAACTGCAGCCAAACTCATCCTCTTGAATCTATATTCATACTCACAGTTTTGGTTTTGTAGGTCATAGATCTAGGCTTGGAGGTGCTCGATTTTCTCTTGAAGCTTAAATATGGTCTCCCCAATGATCTTGGCATCCAGCTTGTGGTTGTTGGTGAACTCCGTGATCATCATCTGATTGGCATTGAGTCCATGCTCCACCATCCCTTGGCACTTGAAAACTTGTTGCTCCATGGCTTCGAGCTTTGTCTCCACGCTTCCGGTACGCCTTGGTCCCTCCACATTGCGGATGTGCAGCACCCCCTCACGCATCTTAATGGTTTGAGGGTGTTGCAGCACCTCTGCAAGATAGGGGTTGATAACCCTCTCGAAAAACTTGTCCTTGGGAGCGCTTGGAGACGTCATGGTGCTCTAGATCTGTCAAAAAAACTGCTCGAAATGAAAACAGAGGATATTTGCATGATACGGTGGTCAAAACATTTAGGAGATTATATAATGAATTTTTACTGACCAAAATACGTAACGTGCAAGAAAACGGAGTCCGGGAGGCACACGAGGTGCCCACGAGACAGGGGGGGCACGCCTAGTAAGGGTGGGCGCGCCCTCCACCCTCGTGGAGGCCTCGTGTCCTTCCCGGATTACTTCTTGCTTTCTAAAATTCTTAAATATTCCAAAACGGAGGAAAATTGCCATTAGAATTGTTTTGGAGTCGGTTTACTTACCGTACCACATACCTATTCATTTTTGGAGTCTGAAACATTCTGGAAAGTGTCCCTTATGTATTCCTCCGGGGTTACAGTCTCAATAATATTAGTTTCAACATTGATAGGATTACCTGAGATATAATGTTTGATTCTTTGACCGTTCACCACCCTCGGACTTGTGCCTTCGAAGTTGTTGATTTTTATGGCACCGGAATGATAGACCTCCTCGATAACGTAAGGACCTTCCCATTTAGAGAGAAGTTTTCCTGCAAAAAATCTTAAACGAGAGTTGAATAGCAACACATAATCACCTACGTTAAATTATCGCTTTTGTATCCTTTTGTCATGACATGTTTTAACTTTTTCTTTGAACAGCTTGGCATTCTCATAGGCTTGGGTTCTCCATTCATCAAGTGAGATAATATCAAATAAACTCTTCTCACCAGCAAGTTTAAAGTCATAGTTGAGCTCTTTAATAGCCCAATATGCTTTTATGTTCAAGTTCTAGAGGTAAGTGACATGCTTTTCCATATACCATCTTATATGGAGACATACCCATAGGATTTTTATATGCAGCTCTATAGGCCCATAATGCATCATCAAGTTTCTTGGACCAATTTTTTCTAGATCTATTGTCAGTCTTTTGCAAAATTAATTTGAGCTCTCTATTTCTCAACTCTACTTGACCACTAGACTGCGGGTGATAAGGAGATGCAATTCTATGATTAACATCATACTTAGCAAGCATCTTACAGAAGGCACCATGGATAAAGTGTGAACCACCATCAGTTATAAGATATCTAGGGACTCCAAACCTCGGAAAAATAATTTCTTTAAGCATCTTAATAGAGGTGTTATGATCAGCACTACTAGTTGGAATAGCTTCTACCCACTTAGTAACGTAATCAACATCAACTAAAATATGTGTGTAACCATTAGAGGTAGGAAAAGGTCCCATATAATCAAAGCCCCAAACATCAAATGGTTCAATAACAAGAGAATAGTTCATAGGCATTTCTTGACGTCTACTAATATTACCGATTCTTTGACATTCATCACAAGACAAGACAAACTTACGAGCATCTTTGAAGAGAGTAGGCCAATAAAAACCGGATTGCAATACCTTATGTGCAGTTCTATCTCCAGCGTGGTGTCCTCCATATGGTTCAGAGTGACACTTGCGTAGGATTAGTTCCTGTTCATGCTCAGGTACACAATGTCAAATAACACCATCTACTCCTTCTTTATATAGGTGTGGGTCATCCCAGAAGTAATGTCTTAAATCATAAAAGAACTTTTTCTTTTGCTGGTATGTGAAACTAGGTGGTATGAATTTAGCAACAATGTAATTAGCATAATCAGCATACCATGGAGCAGTACGAGAAGCATTAACGACCGCTAATTGTTCATCAGGAAAGCTATCATCAATAGGTAGTGGGTCATCAAGAACATTCTCTAACCTAGACAAGTTGTATGCAACGGGGTTCTCAGCTCCCTTTCTATCAACAATATGCAAATAAAATTCTTGGAGCAAGAGAACCCATCTAATAAGTCTAGGCTTAGCATATTTTTTTCATAAGATATTTAATAGCAGCATGATCAGTGTGAATAGTAACTTTAGAATCAACAATATAAGGTCTGAACTTATCACAAGCAAATACGACTACTAAGAAATCCTTTTCAGTAGTAGCATAATTTCTCTAGGCAGTATCAAGAGTTTTACTACCATACTGGATAACATTCAATTTCTTATCAACTCTTTGCCCTAGAACAGCACCTATAGCATAATCACTAGCATCACACATAATTTAAAAAGGTAAATTCCAATCAAGTGGCTGAACAATAGGTGCAGTGATCAAAGCTTTCTTAAGTATTTCAAATGCTTCTACACAATCGTCATCAAAGACAAAAGGAATATCTTTTTGCAATAAATTAGTCAGAGGCCTAGAGATTTTAGAAAAGTCCTTAATGAACCTCCTATAAAAACCGGCATGACCAAGGAAACTTCTTATACCTTTTATGTCCTTGGGACATGGCATCTTTTCAATAGCATCAACTTTAGCTTTATCAACTTCAATACCTCTCTCGGAAATCTTATGCCCCAAAACAATGCCTTCATTAACCATAAAGTGGCACTTTTCCCAATTCAAGATGAGACTAGTGTCTTCACATCTCTGCAAAACTCGATCAAGGTTTCTCAAGCAATCATCAAAAGAGGATCCATAAACGGAGAAATCATCCATGAATACCTGACAAATCTTTTCACAAAAGTCAGAGAATATAGCCATCATGCATCTTTGAAAGGTAGCAGGTGCATTACATAAACCAAAAGGCATACGTCTATAAGCAAAAGTACCGAAAGGGCAAGTAAAAGTAGTTTTTGATTGATCCTCCGCTCACACAGGTATTTGAGAGAAACCAGAATAACCATCTAGAAAGTAGAAATGTGTGTGTTTGGATAGTATTTCTAGCATTTGATCAATAAAAGGTAAAGGGTAATGATCTTTCTTAGTAGCTTTATTTAATTTACAAAAATCAATTAGCATCCTATAACCTGTAATAATTCTTTGTGGGATCAATTCATCTTTATCATTAGGAATGACAGTAATACCTCCCTTCTTAGGAACGCAATGGACATGACTTACCCAATCACTATCAGCAACGGGATAAATTATACCTGCCTCAAGGAGCTTTAGTATCTCCTTTCTTACCACTTCTTTCATCTTAGGATTTAACCATCGTTGAGGATCTCTAACTGGTTTGGCGTCTTTCTCCACATTTATTTTGTGTTGGCATAGAGTGGGACTAATGCCCTTAAGATCATCAAGAGTATATCCAATAGCAGCACGGTGCTTCTTCTGAGTTTTCAACAATCCTTCCTCTTCTTGCTCTGAAAGGTTAGCACTAATAATAACAGGATATATCTTCTTTTCATCAAGATAAGCATATTTAAGATTATCAGGTAATGGTTTGAGCTCAAACACGGGATCACCCTTGGGTGGAGGGGGATACCCTAGGATTTCAACAGGCAAGTTGTGTTTCAGAATAGGACCCTGCTGAAGGAATACTTTATCTATTTCCCTTCTTTCATTCATAAACATATCATTTTCATGGTCTAGCAAATATTGTTCTAACGGATCAGTAGGAGGCACGGCAATAAAAGCAAGACCAATAATCTCATCCTTACTAGGTGATTCTTTATCACGGGGTTGTCTACGAAACTTAGCAAAATTAAACTCAGGAGACATATCCCCTAAGCCAATTGTAACAATATCCTTTTCACAATCAATCCTAGCATTAATAGTATTCAAGAAGGGTCTACCAAAAATGATGGGACAAAAGTCATCTTGTGGGGAACCAAGAACAAGAAAATCAGCAGGATATTTAACCTTCCCACACAAGACTTCAACATCTCTAACAATCCCAACTGGCTTAATGGTGTCCCTATTGGCAAGCTTAATAGTAACATCAATACCTTCTATTTTAGCAGGTGCAATATCATGCATAATTTCTTTATATAAGTCATAGGGTATTGCACTAGCACTAGCACCCATATCACATAAGCCATGATAACAATGATCTCCTATTTTAACAGAAATAACAGGCATGCCTACAGCAGGTCTATGTATCTTAGCATCTGGTCTAGCAATATTAGCAGTCTCACCACATAAATAAATAACATGCCCATCTAAATTATCATCTAAGAGATCTTTAACCATAGCAATACTAGGTTCAACTTTGATTTTCTCAGGAGGTGTATAAGTTCTAGTATTACTCTTATGAACAACAGTTGAAGTTTTAGCATGATCCTTTATCCTAACAGGAAAAGGTGGTTTCTCAACATAAGTAGTATGAACGATAGGATCATTATAAGTGATAGTCTTTTCTTCAACTGTAATAGGTGCAATTACTTTTACTTCAACGGGAGGATTATATTTAAACCACTTTGCCTTAGGGAGATCAACGCGAGTAGAAAAAGTTTCACAAAAAGCAGCTACTATCTCAGAGTCAAGTCCATACTTAGCGCTAAATCCACGAAAAGCATCGGTATCCATAAAATATTTAACACAATCAAACTTAGGCGTTATACCTGACTCCTTACCATCGTTGGAACCCCAATCTTCAGAGTTGCGTTTAATTCTTTCCAATAAATCCCACTTTAATTCAGTAGTCTTCAGCATATAAGAACCAGCACAGGAAGTATTAAGCATGGTGCAATCATTGGGAGAAAGCCGAGCATAATTTTTTTGAATAATCATTTCTCTTGAGAGCTCATGATTGGGGCATGAATATAACATTGACTTAAGCCTCCCCAAAGCTTGAGCGATGCTTTCTCCTTTGCGAGGCCAAAAATTATATATGTAATTACGATCACGATGAACAAGATGCATAGGATAGAACTTCTGGTGAAATTCCAACTTCAATCGTTTATAATTCCAAGATCACGTATCATCACATAGCCTATACCATGTTAATGTGTCTCCCTTCAAAGATAAAGGGAAGTTCTTCCTTTTGACAACATCATCGGGAATACCTGCAAGCTTAAATAATCCACAAACTTCATCCACAAAGATAAGGTGTAAATCGGGATGCAATGTTCCATCTCCTGCAAAGGGATTAGCTAGCAGTTTCTCTATCATACCCGAAGGAATCTCACAGTAAATATTTTCAGTAGGTTCAGTAGATTGAGGAGAAACTCTTTGCTCTACTTGTCGGGGTGAAGATACCCCAAACAAGCCCCTCAAAGGATTAGTTTCCATAGTAAAAAGTGACAGAAAATTTCAGCACACTATATAAATGTTTCCTTACCAAGTTCCACTCACCAAAGGCGCTTCACTCCTCGGCAACGGCGCCAGAAAAGAGTCTTGATTACCCACAAGTATAGGGGATATATCATAGTCCTTCCAATAAGTAAGAGTGTCGAACCCAACAAGGAGCAGAAGGAAATGACAAGCGGTTTTCAGTAAGGTATTCTCTGCAAGCACTGAAATTGTAGGTAACAGATAGTTTTGTGATAAGATAATTTGTAATGGGTAAGCAATGAAAGTAAATAAAGTGCAGCAAGGTGTCCCAATCCTTTTTGTAGCAAAGGACAAGCCTGGACAATTTCTTATAATGAAAAAAGCGCTCCCGAGGACACATGGGAATTATCGTCAAGGTAATTTTCATCACGCTCATATGATTCGTGTTTGGTACTTTGATAATTTGATATGTGGGTGGACCGGTGCTTTGGTACTGCCCTTACTTGTACAAGCATCCCAGTTATGATTAACCCCCATTGCAAGCATCCGCAACTACAAAAGAAGTATTAAGGTAAACCTAACCATAGCATGAAACTAGTGGATCCAAATCAGCCCCTTACGAAGCAACGCATAAACTAGGGTTTAAGCTTCTGTCACTCTAGCAACCCATCATCTACTTATTACTTCCCAATGCCTTCCTCTAGGCCCAAATAATGGTGAAGTGTCATGTAGTCGACATTCACATAACACCACTAGAGGAGAGATAACATACATCTCATCAAAATATCGAATGAATACCAAATTCACATGACTACTAATAGCAAGACTTCACCCATGTCCTCAGGAACAAACGTAACTACTCACAAAGCATATTCATGTTCATAATCAGAGGGGTATTAATATGCATTAAGGATTTGAACATATGATCTTCCACCAAGTAAACCAATTAGCATCAACTACAAGGAGTAATCAACACTACTAGCAACCCACAGGTACCAATTTGTGGTTTTGATACAAGATTGGATACAAGAGATGAACTAGGGTTTTGAGAGGAGATGGTGCTGGTGAAGATGTTGATGGAGATTGACCCCCTCCCGATGAGAGGATCGTTGGTGATGACGATGGTGATGATTTCCCCCTCCCGGAGGGAAGTTTCCCCGGCAGAACAGCTCCACCGGAGCCCTAGATTGGTTCCGCCAAGGTTCCGCCTTGTGGCGGCGGAGTTTCGTCCCGTAAGCTTGCTTATGATTTATTTTTTTCAGGGTAAAAGCCTTCATATAGCAGAAGATGGGCACCGGAGGGCCACCAGGGGGCCTAGGAGATAGGGGCGCGCCCCCACCCTCCTGGCTAGGATGTGGGCCCCCTCTGGTGTTTTCTTCGCTCAATAATTCTTATTAATTCCAAAAATAACTTCCGTGGAGTTTCAGGATTTTTGGAGCTGTGCAGAATAGGTTTCCAATATTTGCTCCTTTTCCAGCAAGAATTCCATCTGCCGGCATTCCCCCTTTTCATGGTAAACCTTGTAAAATAAGAGAGAATAGCCATAAGTATTGAGATATAATGTGTAATAACAACCCATAATGCAATAAATATTGATATAAAAGCATGATGCAAAATGGACGTATCAGCCGGCCTCCTCCTCCTCCCTTCTTTATATACATGGGCAGGGGACACCCCAAAGGCACAACAGACACACAAGTTGATCATTGATCTCTTAGCCGGGTGCGGTGCCCCCCTCCACCATAATCCACCTCGGTCATATTGTTGCGGTGCTTAGGCGAAGCCCTGCGTCGGTAGCTTCATCATCACCGTCATCACGCCGTCGTGCTGGCGGAACTCTTCCTCGAAGCTCTACTAGATCGTGATCCCGTGGGACGTCACCAAGCTAAACGTGTGCAGATCGCGGAGGTGCCGTACGTTCGGTACTAGGATCGGTCGATCGTGAATACGTACGACTACATCAACTGTGTTGTCATAACGCTTCCGCTTATGGTCTACGAGGGTGCGTGGACGACACTCTCCCCTTTCGTTGCTATGCATCACCATGATCTTGCGTGTGCGTAGGAAATTTTTGAAATTACTACATTCCCCAACATACACCACTTGGGATTGTTAGAGATGTTGAAGTCTTGTGTGGGAAAATAAAATATCCTACTAATTTTCTCGTTCTTGGTTCCCCACAAGATGATTTTTGTCCCATTATATTTGGTAGATCTTTCTTGAACATGGTTAATGCTAAGATAGACCGTGTGAAAGAAACTGTTAGTGTAAGCTTTGGTGACATGCGTCATGATTTTAATTTCTCCAAATTTCGTTGATAACCTCGTGATAAAGAGTCACCTAGTAAAGATGAGATTATTGGTCTTGCTTCTATTGCCATGCCTCCTACTGATCCTTTAGAGCAATATTTGCTAGAACATGAAAATTACATGTTCATGAATGAAAGAAACAAAATAGATGAGATATTCTTTAAACAAATGCCTTTTCTGAAACACAATTTGCCTGTTGAGACTCTTGGAGATCCTCTACCACCCAAGAGTGATCATGTGTTCGATCTTAAACAATTAGCTGATACTCTGAAATATACTTATGTTGATGAAAAGAAGATATATCCTATTATTATTAGTGCTAACGTTTCAAAGCATGAAGAAAAGATATTATTCAAAACTCTAAAGAAGCATCGTGCTGCTATTGAATATACTCTTGATGATCTTAAGGGCATTAACCCCACTCCATGTCAGCATAAAATTAATATGGAACATGATGCTAAACCAGTTGTTGGTCACCAGCGACGGTTAAATCCAAAGATGAAAGAAGTGGTAAGAAATGAAATATTAAAGCTTCTAGAAGCAGATATAATTTATCCGATAACTGATAGTAGATGGATAAGTCATGTTCATTGTGTCCCTAAGAAAGGAGGCATTACTGTTGTTCCTATGACAAGAATGAATTGATTCCACAAAGAATTGTCACATGTTATAGAATGGTAATTGATTTTAGAAAATTAAACAAAGCTACTAGGAAAGATCATTATCTTCTACCTTTCATTGATCAAATGCTAGAAAGACTATCAAAACATACACATTTCTGCTTTCTAGATGGATACTCTGATTTTTCCCAAATACATGTGTCACAAGAGGATCAAGAAAAACTACTTTTACATGCCCTTTTGGCACTTTTGCTTATAGACATATGCCTTTTGGTTTATGTAATGCACTGCTACGTTTCAAAGATGTATGACTGCTATATTCTCTGACTTTTGTGAAAAGATTGTCGAGGTTTTCATGGATGATTTTTTCATTTACGGAACTTCTTTTGATGATTGCTTAAGCAACCTTGATTGAGTTTTGTAGAGACGTGAGTGTTGGATTGGGAGAAGTGTCACTTTATGGTTAATGAAGGTATTGTCTTGGGGCATAAAATTTTCGAGAGAGGTATTAAAGTTGATAAGGCTAAAGTAGATGGCATTGAAAAAATGTCGTGTCCTAAAGATATCAAATGTATAAGAAGCTTCCTTGGTCATGCTAGTTTCTATAGGAGATTTATTAAAGACTTCTCTAAAATTTCTAGGCCTCTGAGTAATCTTTTGCAAAAAGATGTTCCATTTGTTTTTTATGATGATTGTTTAGAAGCCTTTGAAATACTTAAGAAAGCCTTAATCTCTGCACCTATTTTTCAACTACCTAATTGGGATTTACCCTTTGAAATTATGTGTGGTGCTAGTGATTATGTTGTTAGTATTGTTCTAGGACAAAGAGTTGATAAGAAATTAAATGTTACCCAGTATGCTAGTAAAACTCTAGACAATGCTCAAAGAAATTATGTTACTGCTGAAAAGGAATTTCTAGCAGTTGTGTTTGCTTGTGATAAATTTAGATCTTACATTGTTGATTCCAAAGCAATTGTTCACACTGATCATGCTGCTATTAGATACCTTATGGAAAAGAAAGATGCTAAACCTAGACTCATTAGGTGGGTTCTCTTGCTACAAGAATTTGATTTACATATTATTGACAGGAAGGGAGCTGAGAACCCTGTAGCAGACAATTTGTCTAGGTTAGAAAATATTCTTGGTGACCCACTACCTATTGATGATAGTTTTCCTGACGAACAATTAGCTGTCACAAATGCTTCTCGTAGTACCCCATGATATGCAGACTATGCTAATTATATCATAGCTAAATTTATAACCTAGTTTTACATACCAGCAAAAGAAAAAGTTTTCTATGATTTAAGACATTATTTTTGGGATGACCCACACCTTTATAAAGAAGGAGTAGATGGTGTTATTAGACATTGTATACCTGAGCATGAACAGGAACAAATCCTACGGAAGTCTCACTTCAAGTCATACGGAGGACACCATGCGGGAGACCGAACATCACATTGATACGTCTTCGTCGTATCTACTTTCCCTAATGCTTTTGCTCTTGTTTTGGACTCTAGTTTGCATGATTTGGATGAAATAAACCTGGGCTCATGATGTTTTCAGCGGATCTACCATGGTTTTGTTTTTTGTACGGAAATAGAAGTTCTTGGATTTGGACAAAACTTTTTGGATAGTTATTTCACAATATCAAAATATATTGGAACTCAGAACCACCGGAGAGGGTGCCCTGGCTGGCCACGATACACCAGGGCGCGCCACCCGCTCCAAGCGCGCCCTGGTGGGTTGTGGAGCCCTTGTGGCCCCCTGACCCTAATTCCAACACCATAAATACCTATTTTCGAAGAAAAAAAATAGGAGATGAAGTTTCATCACGTTTCGCGATACGGAGCCGCCGCCACCTCTTGTTCTTCATCGGGAGGCTAGATCTGGAGTTCGTTCGGGGCTCCGGAGAGGGGAATCTTCGGTCTTCATCATGACCAACCCTCCTTCATCACCAATTCCATGATGCTCCCCACCGAGAGTGAGTAATTCCTTCGTAGGCTCGCTGGTCGGTGAGGGGTGATGTTTGCTTGAACTACGGCGGTATTTCCCCAAGGAGGAAGGGATGATGCAGCACAACAACGGTAGGTATTTCCCTCAGTGATGAGACCAAGGTTATCGAACCAATAGGAGAACTGTCAGTGTCAAATCTGGTATATCTCGTAGTAGGGGTCCTAAGCTAGGCGTCTTGGAGCGTACCCCGGTTCGGGCTCTCTCGAAGAGATAATACCCTACATCCTGCTTTTGATTGTATTGATATGGGTGTAGTATAGGGTACATGTATTTACCACGAGATTATTCGAATGAATATGACCCCTCCAATTGACTAGTCTGGCCTCGGTTTATATAATGCACCAGAGGCCTAGGATTTAGGAGAGTCCTCGTCTTGTGCGCCAAGTCTTGTGGAAACCTCCTTGTATGCGGCATGGGCTGCCCAAAGTGGCCCATGAATGAGCCGCCATGGGGGTCCTCGGCCCTATCCAGCTGGTCGGGAGACGATGTGGTGAGTACCCCCTAGTCCAAGACACCGTCAGTAGCCCCCTGAATTGGTCTTCAAGTTGGGGATGCTCCTCGGTTCTTTTGAACTATTCTTCATCTTTGGACGCCGGTCTTGAAAACTGGTTCAACAAATCTTTCCCATCTTTGATTGTGGATCGCCGAGCTGAATCTAAAGAGTGCACACACCAGGCATCCGAGGAGACCTTTAAGTTTTCGGCCTTTATCAATGCCTTGTATTTTTTACGCCACACCTCGGGTTTGAAATCATTCCCGTGCGGTGGTATCCTCCTGCGTCCGAGTTCCAACGCTGGACTGCATCCGAGACCCAACGTCAGACTATATCCGAGCTCCAACACCGGACTGTATCCGAGGTGTCATAGATCACCTTGGCTCGAAAATGTCAAAGGAGTTTAGCCGAGCTTAATGCTGGAAATGCCCTCTAAGGAGCCAACCATTTATATCCGAGCTTTATGCCGGACTGCATCCGAGGTGATGCACTACCTCGGCCGCGGGCTAATTCTTTGCGGATTTTATTTCCGATTGGTGCAATTTGTTTGCTGACGAGATGTGTCGCCAACAGCCCTCAAGGTGCGTGTCGGCCTGAAATCCGAGATGCACATTAGAGCAGATAGTGATAGGCGGACGGGTCCTTGAGAGAGGGTCTCGAGAAGTCGCCATCATGCCTCGTCGGCCTCTTGGGTTATCCTATGTTGAACACCATAACACCAACTTTTTGAGATCACCGTCGCTCATGTCCCATACCTCACATAGTGATGAACCTCCATAACTCTAAAATCGTTATATTTTTATAATGTATACATCGTTAGTGCCATTCAACACTACTTTGCGTGTCGACACCTCCGGTCCATCAAGATCACGAGACACCCATTTTAGGCCTAGGGCACAAAACATTTCTCTCAACATCTAATGCGAAAACTCGGGCTATACCACCCAATGTCAACCCTAAATTAATTCTAGAGATGACATAAACAAATGTCGTGAGTAGGAATGAGTATTTTTTAGAGGAGCGAGTGAGAGTGAGTCAGAGGCATGGCTATATATCACCTTGCAAGACCACGCAACCACTCGCCTGTAGCGAGTGCCCACTTGGACCGGCCTAATTAGCATCATGAAGGTTGGTTCAATGTTTGTGTTTTTTTCTTTTGCTCACATTTCATTTTTTTTATCTCTAAATGTTTCACAACTCATATTAAAAATCCTCCAATTTGAAAATGTCAACACAGCGTATTTTTTTATTATTGCATTTTTTAAATGGTGATAGCATTAAAAAAATGTTGCACTATTTAAAAATGTTCATGCATTTCAAAAAGCTCGAAATTTCTGAAAATTGCATACATTGCAAAATCATATGTTCCATAATTCTAAAAAATGTCCATTATATTTTTAGAAATGTCATGTTTTATATTGTTGACATTTTGACGAAAATGTTCCTAAAATGTAAAAAATGTTCGCATAGTTTCAATTTTTTTGTATCATTAAAAAATGTGTTAATGTGTATTAAAAAATCAATAATGTATTTGAAAAATGTAAAACATGTATAAAAATGTTTTATATGTATGATTTTTTTACATGTGTTGAGAAAATAGACATCAAAACATAAATTTGAAAACAATGTTAATAATATATAGATAAGTGTTAAACGTGTATAAAAAATATTCCTGATGTATACTAACAAATTACAATGTGTATGAGAAAAAAATTAGAGATGTGTTAACAAAACCAAAACCCCAAAGAACCCCCCCCCCCTCCAAAACAGAAAAAAGGAAAACCTGAAGAAATGTAGAAAACCCAAAGAAACCGATTTGAAACATTGAAAAAACCGATCGAAAACAAAAATAATCACATGCAACTATATTATTGGGATGGCCCAGTAGCTCCGCGCTATAGGCGAGACATATACACCTTGGTATGGGCAACACATAGCCTTGACGGTGAGTCACCTCGAGTAAGATGACATGTGCCCGTTAT
>NC_057813.1:131261715-131268541 GCF_018294505.1 Triticum aestivum | reverse complement strand
CACTAGCATGAGCTACGCGGGGGAGGGGGGGAGGGGGTGTTGACGCCGGGGGATGCAGCAAACCAACATGATGCTGGAACAAGGGCGTCCACAAAAAAGCTCGAGCTGGCGGCTGCTATCAGCATGGTCACCAATCGCTAGAACCGTCATCGCCGTTTTGCTACGAACCTGCCAACACTTTGCTAGAACTGGTGTCAGCGTTTGCTGCAACCTGCGAGGCGACGTGCTGGAACCGGTGCCCACTAGTGCCGGAATCGAAACGCGCCCTCACCTGCGACGTGGATTTTGCTGGAACCGGCTAGCTCTTTTGCTACAATTGGACTTTTCGGAGTTTGCTGCTATGTTTTTTGGGTGATCAGTGTTTTTTTGCTTTAACTGACCACCAGAGATTTCTGTTCGTTGATTTCTTCCCTGGAACACGGCGGTGTTAGTAGATGACGACGGCGAACCGGGGCTTGTGACGCGAGAGAGGCTGCAAGCATGACGATCCAGCACTGGAGCAAGCCGTCATTAGAACTGCATCCATGATGATCGTGCGCTCGGGACCCACAGGCAACCATGCTGCAATCCCCGTGGCCACGTGGCTGGCCCTCGCCGGTGCTCGTCGCCCACAGCCACGACAACGGGGTAGACACTATCTTTTGATGTATGGAAGCGACAAGGGGGTGGGGGGTGGAGAAGCAGTGCTCTGCGGATGGTGAACGTAGAAGAAGACACAAGGAGAGATGACCCGGTCCAATGGTTGCAGGCTACCAAATCGGGTGGCTGCGCGGTTGGGCCGGTCGACCGGCGCTGCCCTTCTTGCTTTGGGCTGAACAGGCCCCGGGCCACATCAGTCAACTATAGCAAGCACCAAGCCCAGTCTCGAGATACTTCCAGCGCCCCCATTTTTACCAAACCGCCCCCGTTCGCTCACGCGAAACCTAGCTTCCTAAAATAAACAACACGTGAGCAACCGCACCCTCTGCCGCCCCTTCCCTCCACCTCTCCCTCCTTTCTTCCCCCCGAAAACTTCAAATCACCCGGCAAAAATCGAAACTTTTCCCCAATCTTCCGCCGCACGGCGCCTTCCCCCGCGCCCGCTCCTCCTTCCCTCCCAAGGAGCCGCCAAATCCTTTCCAATTCGAAATCTTCCCTCCCGATCCCACCCTATAAACCTCCTCCAACCCCCGCTCCATTCCCCCACACCAGAACCACCGCCAGTCCCATCTCCCAAATCCCTACGCAGAAATCCTTCCCACATCGAGGCCAGCGCCGCCGCCGCCGCCGAATTCCAAAGATGCCTGCCGCCCTCTCCATGGTGCCCGCCTGCGACGCGGAGGAGCCGCTCCTGGCGGAGTCGTCGGACCGCTTCTCCATGTTCCCCATCCGGTTCCCGCAGATCTGGGAGTTCTACAAGAAGGCGGTGGCCTCCTTCTGGACCGCCGAGGAGGTGGACCTCTCCTCCGACGCGCGCCACTGGGACACCACGCTCTCCAACGACGAGCGCCACTTCATCTCCCACGTGCTCGCCTTCTTCGCCGCCTCGGACGGCATCGTGCTCGAGAACCTCGCCTCCAGGTTCATGTCCGACGTGCAGGTCGCCGAGGCCAGGGCCTTCTACGGCTTCCAGATCGCCATCGAGAACATCCACTCCGAGATGTACTCCCTGCTCATCGAGACCTACATCCGCGACGACGTCGAGAAGGACCGCCTCTTCCGCGCCATCGACACCATACCCGCCGTGCGCCGCAAGGCCGACTGGGCCCTGCGCTGGATCGACGGTGGGGAGCGCTTCGCCGAGCGCATCGTCGCCTTCGCCTGCGTGGAGGGCATCTTCTTCTCGGGCTCCTTCTGCGCCATCTTCTGGCTCAAGAAGCGCGGGCTCATGCCGGGCCTCACCTTCTCCAACGAGCTCATCTCCCGCGACGAGGGCCTGCACTGCGACTTCGCCTGCCTCCTCTACGACATCCTGCGCGGCAAGCTGGACGAGTCACGCGTCTTCGAGATCGTCTCCGAGGCCGTGGACATCGAGAGGGAGTTCGTCTGCGACGCGCTGCCCTGCGCGCTCGTCGGCATGAACGGCGACCTGATGAGCCAGTACATCGAGTTCGTCGCCGACCGCCTGCTCATGGCGCTGGGCTGCAAGAAGCTGTACAACGCCACCAACCCGTTCGACTGGATGGAGCTCATCTCCCTGCAGGGCAAGACCAACTTCTTCGAGAAGCGCGTGGGCGAGTACCAGAAGGCGTCCGTCATGTCCAACCTCAACGGCGGCGCCGCGACCCAGCACGTCTTCAGCATCGACGAGGACTTCTGATCAGTCCGATGATAATATGCAATCTCCATTACCAATGGCTCGCTCGCTCGCTCGCCCCCCGCGTCTGGTTGCTCCTTAGTCCTAGTAGTAGTAGCGGTGATACATGTGTGCTGGGTGCTCCACAATGTTTTTATTTACTGTTATTTCGCTGTCTCTTATTGGTGATGTACTGATGTATTGTAATGAATCAAGGTATTGCTTCTGAATAAATAAACATCTTGTGCTGCCCCTGTTTGAGGAATTGTTTCTGCAAAGCATGCCAACCTGCGGACGCGCAGACGATGTTCGACGAAATGCGCGTGCCGGTCCGTGGGCGCGCGGAGGGCGTTCGACGAAATGCGCGTGCCATCCCGTGGGCGCGCAAGGCGTTCGAAAGCCTCGGCGGATAGGGTTCCCAAGGATTACGTAGGGTTTTAGTTAGGGGCGCAGAGGGGACCGATCCTCTGTGGCCCGATTGCGGCGCGCCAGACGTGATGCAGGCTTGGCCCCACTATTTTGCACGAAATCTTGGCTTTTTTTGCACGAAATCTTGGCTGTTTCGTCGCAGACTTGGAGTACAATATCAGAGACGCTTGGATTTATTTGGCTGTTACGTAGCGGAGGAATCTACCGTATGGAAAATGAGATCTTGGGCGGTAACTTTTTGGGCCAAAAAGCAAGATCCTCTGAACGTGATATGGGCTGGGTAGTACTACTGTACGGTACATCAAAATGTCGTGTCTAATGCAGGTTTGCGTGACAGCTGACTGACAAGCAAGCGATCTGCGATCGGGCACTTTGTTGTGAGCGAGGCGCAAAAGTGGCCTCATGTTTCTACGGCGGCCGTGCGCCCACGTCGACGGTGAACCCTACTGCCGCGGCTGATCTGCAACGTCCAAACTGCCTGCCTGTCCCGTTCATTCAGTTTCTTCGGTTATGGCTGTACGAAGCTTGCAGCGTCCAAGTGTCTTTGTAGCAGCACTACCGCTGCTACGGAGAATCAGCCGCGCACACCAGACACAGAGCACGCCCAAACCGAACGCGGCGGGAGGCGGCGGGAACCGGTGGCGCCAAAATGGTTTCGATCGATCGAAGCGCGCGGCGCGGGTCGTGTTCCCTGCCCTGCGGAAACGGGGAAAGCGGAGCATATGTTCGGCGTAGTGCTCGAATACTTTCTGGACTTGTTATTTTTTTTTCTAGGCTGGCATTTTTTTCTTGAGGGGAGGGCTAGCCATTTTCCATGGATTGAACAATGGACCAATGGTGAGCGATCGTCTAACAAGTGGATTCGAATTTCGGAGGCAATTCTTGGTCACTACCACATCATGATCCTCCCAACGTATTCGACTGCGACAAAAAGCAGCCTGTTTTTTTTTTTGATGAAACAAAAAGCAGCCTGTTGTTTCAACTCGGCATCGCTTTGTTTTCTTTTTCTTCTGAAAAAGAAGATAACCCTCGGCTGTCTGCATTAGGAAGATGCACACAACCATATAAAAATAATAAAAAAAAACAGAATCCAACAGCCAAACAAATTTCATGAGGCAACCACAAACAATAAATGAAAAGTATACAACTTCTAGGCTAAGCCTTCAGGAAGAAAACGTCGTGTGTGCGTCGATGATGATGAGTACAGTCGTAGGCCGGCCTCTGGATTTTTATCCCCAAAGCCGCGGTTTCGTCCACTACCTTCAACAAAGACACGCGCAGGCACACGTCGACATATAGGCTAATCAGGAACCTTGTGTTTCCATTGGAGTGCGCATACTCGTCGTTGAAGCCGCCTCTACCATCATCCCTTGTCTGGCTACCGACGCCTAGATAGTCGGATGCCTGTGGAGGAGATACCAAAAGAAAAAGACACCCTATACCGCTTTTCCTCCCGACACTGTCGTATCACTTTAGATCCAACAACAACACGCAAGACTTGTTGCCTCTATAGGAGCCACCGTGCGTAGCACATGCCGACAACAAGTATAACTTGGCGCCTAATGGTGTCCCCCTAGAGGGCCTCTCACCACGACGGCTTCCGACCAGGTGCGCTGGGCCGAGGACCCCTTTTGTCGGTTCACGAGTGGGCCATACTAGACAGTCCATGAACCGAAGACGGAAGGCTCCGGAAAACCTGTCATGTATCCGAAGGTGCTGGATTCAACAGAGACTCTGTTTCTTCGTAAGTAGCAGCCAAGGATGTTGTAACCCTAGAACCCCCTCCCCCGATATCTATATAAACTAGGGGGCAAGGTACATAAAGGACACACAACAATTTCATAGAAGAAAATCAGTATTTGTACTCAATCCAACACAATATTGCCTAACACAGTAAACCTCGTGTCCGTGTTACTATCGTGCCTAGACAGTTAGCTTGGGACCCCCTATACCCCTAGATCTGTCAGATTTAGCTCCGTCATTGGTGGCCCATGCAGATCCTGCTAAGCGATCACCACGGTACGATGGGGATCAAGATTAGCGAGCAGATCGGTGCCGACGCGACCTCGTGCGGGGGCAGATCTTCGTCTTCGGCCGCATCACTCTCTTCTCTAACTCGACCGACCACCTTAGCCAGGTCGAAACCCACGCTCCAGGCTAGATCATTAGATTCGACAACACAGAGTACACCACGGATGCCCGTGGAAAGCTAGTCTTCACACCAAGCTGAGGGTTACCTCGAACCGCTGACTCCAAGCCCGATGCTTAATCCGGCTCAGGTCGAGCGTGAAAATCCTTCATGGGGCCCGACATTGAGTCGGAACCTAAGGTCGCCTCCCACGGCCCTGATGTCAAATCAAACAGAAGTGAAAGGTGAAGAACCGAGATCCATGTCCGATCGAATCTTAGGGAACCTTCCTGTGGTCCCGGTGTCAGATTGGCCCCGAGAAGAACGTGAGAAATTTCCCAACGTTTTTTGCCTAGCTCGTCCTCCAGGATCGATGCTGGACCGTCGACCTCTTGGAACCACGTGATCTCCCTTACCATGACAGTTGCGTCCTTCGCAATCAGACTCCCGGAGGCATGCATCATCTCCTCACTGCCGCCCCTTCTCGCGGTAAATTTGGCACGAGATCCTCTCTTGGTGATCTACTATACCACCCTGCCTCATAAGACGATGTCTTTCACGGATTTGTGGTGACCTCTGCTCGATGGCTCCTATTACTCCTCATCGAGGTCTTTCCTCTATCCTCCTTCTCACAAGTTAGTGGATTTGGAAGCACTGCAATGCCTGTTGTCTTCAACTCGCTGTAGCCCGGTACTACGCAACCGGTGCAGTATATCCAAGAAGACGTGCACCTCTGTGCTAGGGCTGGAGCCACAACATGCTTATCCCCGAGATTTAGGCTTTAGTTCTTCTTCGGGCCGAGCACCCCGCATTCTGCTCTAGCATCCTCAGGTTCGCCAATTTGCGTACGTGTCCCATGATGCTACCCTTGTACCCCTTTCAACTCCTTCTATCAATGCAATGACACACAAGCTTTCGCGTATTCGCGAAAAAGTAATGCAAAATAATAATAATTCAGATAACAAATACTTCTAGTTTCTAAGTGCATAAGTACATAGTACCATCAATATGAAACTTTCAAATATAACAAGATACATGCTCAAGATAATTCCAATAGTCGAACTAAGAACAAGGAACCATGATAAAACCGAACCAAACAACAACCACAACTGACCACAATGGAACTGATCGTACACATGATGGTTTAAACTTTTAGCAATCATGTTCGCTTACCTGACCTAAATTCTCATTTGAGTCTAACTAAGCTAATGGGCCTAGAGCTCTAGATTAATGGGATAAGGAGCTTAAACTCAAACTCCAATCCATTGTAGCATTCCTAAAAGCAGTCACGGTTCAGACTTCAGACATGCACATGCGCTAGTTGTTTCTTGTTTTTCCAACCGGGCATCCCCATTTTCATTAATTGCTTAACGGAAATACAAAGTTCACTGGTATTACAAGCAAGATAGGAGGAGGGAAAGAGAGGGAGGCAAATGGTGCATTGCCAGGAAACCCGCCATGGGTGCTCGACATCGAAACACCTGTTATGAGGCAAAAACCTGAGAGCACAAATAGTTATTTGGGAAACAGACAACCTAACATCAAGGCTGACCAACGCAGAGAAAAGGAGTTTCAGGCTACCAAGACAAAAACGCGCGGCATTCACCAGAGAAGGAACACTTCCACCAAAATAATACTAGTCACGAAGAAGCACTTCAGTAGGTGATCACATCCTAGAAGCATGGTCCAAGTCCAGCGCAACAACTGGAGGTCCAACTGTCGGGCGAGCAACATAGCTCCGTGCATCAGCACTCGATTACCGCCTTGGAACACGTCCTTGTCCGTGCCCTTGAGAAGACCTGCCTAGTACATCATGAAAGAACAAACATTGAAGATTGCCTCAACAGGAGATCACATAGTAGGTTGCTCAAAGGTTATTTTGTTTCTTAGAGTCCAGTATTTCTCTATTCATTTTTATAAGACCTTGAAGACATTTCAGACAATGTGTAAAACAACCTATTTTGAGTTGTCTGAAACGACTTACAGAAGTGAAC
>NC_057813.1:131249696-131261490 GCF_018294505.1 Triticum aestivum | reverse complement strand
ATATAGCCAAGCAAAACTTCGCCACAAGTTTGTAGGACCGCTCTCAGTACCTATCACTCTACCCCACAACCAAAAAACAAGTGTTGAACATCTTCAGCAACTTGCAAAAAGAACACAGAGGGTCACCTAGCCAATTTCTAGTTTTAGATTATCTCGAGTTAATATAGCATTTCTAAACAACTGCCACACATGGATTTTGATTTTAAGAGGGATGGGGGCTTTCCAGACCCACCCATTATGTGCACCAGCCAAAGGCTTTTCCAACAACTTGTGAACAGATCTAGTCGTAAACTTGCCCAATTTATTCAGGCTTCAGGACACACTATCAGAAGAATTGTTCAATGTCAAAGCTCTAGCACCGAGCACGATCCTGTTGCACTGATCAGAAAGGGCAAGGGTAAGCCGTTGCCTGAAGCTCAGGGTCAGGGAACACCCATCAGCAACAAAACGGGCAACCGTGCACTCTTGATTGTTGCAGATATCAAATAGAACAGGATAATCACTAGCTTCAGGACACACTCTAGATTGTTTCAGATTATAAATCGGCGTTGCTATTGCGGTTATTGAAGATCTTCATGAATAGCTTTTGGATCAAAGTCCAGCATTTCATATCGCCTTCGTGTATAGCAGTAAAAAATACAACTAAATGATGGGATTCATGCATAGTCAACGAAACTACAGAAGAAAGTCCGAAACTGTCAGACAAGTTCAGACTTGAATGATTAACAAGTACAGAGTTTGCACTAAAAAGACAACTACTGCAATCTGTAAATCATTATCATTTTGTACTGTAAAAAAGGTTAGAGAGAAAAGTTAATGCAGATCAATCACATAAACCTATTCAGATCACTCGCTCTCCAACATTGGCAATGCTCACTAGATCTTTATAAATCTGGGTACTTGTTTGAGATAAAATAACAACAGGAATTCAGAAATGAGATCAAAACATATAAAATTGGAGGGTTAGATTCAATTTAACCTCTTGTGCCTCCTGTACATGTGTGAATTAAGGAGTAGCAAGCACAGGAACAGAAAAAAATCAGAGGTGGCAAAAAATCAAGGGACAAATTACACAGAGCTATGGAGCTAAAATACAACTATTTAGAACAAGGCACTGTTAAAAAAGATAACATAGTTCAGTAAGTCATGAACATAAATACTGCAGAATTTAGAGACCACTTAGATACTGTAAATTCAGTTGGCAACAAGACAGACAGACTGGACTTAGATTTCAAGGAAAAATATGACTACTCCACACTATCATGAACATTGACACTGTAAGAAGTGTTTACACAAAAGAGTAAATGGTAAGAAGTGTTGAAGAAGGGGAACAGTGAGAGAGCGCAACATGTAGAGGCGTGAGAGATCATGGTTGAAGATTCAAAAAGGCTACGTTGCAACGCACGGGCAACGGACAGGCAATTAACTCGTCACTACAAAAAGGTTAATCCACAGATTGCAATGTTGTAATGCGAAATAATAATAATTCAGATAACACATACTTGTAGTTTCTAAATGCATAAGTACAGGGTACCATCAATATGCAACATTCGAACAACAAGATGTATGCTAGAGATAATTCCAATAGTCGAACTAAGAACAAGGAACCACCAAGCCAAAACCGAACAGCAGCCACATATGACGACAATGGAACTGACCGTACACAAGATGGTCTAAACTTGTAGCAATTATGTGCGCTTACCTGACCTGAATTCTGCATTTGAGGAATCTAAATAAGCTAATGGGAATAGAGCTCTAGACCAGTGGGATAAGGAGCTTAAACACAAACTCCATACACTGCAGCATTTCTGAAAACAACACGGTTCAGACTTCAGACATGGGCATGCGTCAGTTGCCGCCTTGAGGTCTGTATATGTTTCAGCTGGCAAGCTGCAAAATAAGGATTGTTTGACCAGAAATAGTTTGATGATTCAGTGAACTTTTTAAATACATTGCATCTCCCAGAAGGATCAGGCTTTTAGTTGATAATAAAAGACATGAATTCAGCAGTGCAAAATAGACAGAACTTTTGTTTGCCACAACTTGAATTTGCTCTGCGACTTATGAACTTGAAGTTGTTCTGCAGATTATCACGAGCAGTGAAAGAGTTTTGATTTACAAACATAGTTACCACTACTTATCTGAGGTTGCCCAGATCATAACTGCATCATGCTTGCTTATATGAGCCTGATACAAAAAGATAACAGCAGTTTTAACATGGTTGATCGCAGGAAACAGAGCAGAACTGCAGAAGAAGTACTAGCGCAGGAGCGAATGCAAGGTTCAGAACATCGATAACAGGAGCAGGAACAACAACAGTTTTACTAGCTTGCATGAACAAGTGGAGCAAATTGCTCAGAGGTACATGTGTGGCGATCGTACAAGGACGAACTAATATATCAGCCAGCGAGTATCCTCGTATACACTTTGAAAGCAATTTCAACATCGGACTTAATGGACACTTGCAGACGAGAAGAAGTTGTTGTGTCCTCCAAGCGGTCCAGCGTGAAGATTGTCCCTCTTCTCCTTCTCGAGTGCCTCTTCGGCCTTCCACGCCGCTTCAAATGGATCGAAGGAGCACGGCTGCGGTTTGAACGAGTGGTCCTGTCCCTGAAGCGATGGAGCGTCAAGATCCGACGCGGCATTGTACCTCTTCTCCTTGTCAGCATCATGGAAGGCAGGGTTGTGCATGGCCCGATCCTCTGATCCTGACATTGGGTAAGGGCAATCGGACTGCAGCATGTCCTCCAGCATGCCTTGGTCCAAGGTATCCAGGTACAAAGGTTCCTGTTGGCCCATCTCCACGCCAGTGTTGGCTCCAGTGACCGGCTCCACTTCAATTGGGTCGTCTTCCATCATTCTCATTAGTTCTTCAATATCAAAACCATCTGCCTCCCCATCCAGCAAATCGGAAAGAGGCTCCAATGGCTGAAAGACATCCTCTTCATATGTGCTCCTTGCAATGCTTGAGCCAGCCTCAGGAACAATCATCTGTTGTTGGCTGTAATTCTTGACAGACTCCAGCACATCTGACTGGGAGGAAATCTCAGTAGCTTGAGCTTGTCGCTGCATATTATCTGAGGAAGAAGCAACGCCGGAGTGGTTGGATGTTGTAGTGGACTCGCATGATGCTGAAGGACCTTCGATTGACGCTGGTATATCCAGAGCATCTTGAACAGGGAAGATGGTACGAGCCAGCGGGCCATACATTGCACTCGCTGCCTCATCATACGTCAAGAACGACGGTGGGGCAGGTGCGGGGACAGGGACTGCTCCTCGCATCCTCTTGTTGGGGCGCGGCGGATGAGGATCGGCGGCGGGAGCTATTGCTGGCCTCTTCTGTGCGTGCATGCTCGCAGTCACGGCCTCTGGTTGCGGTTCTGCTTGATGCTTGTACGCGGCTGATTCCTGGCGGGCCGCGTCAGGAGGATGCTGAGCCAAGTGGATCTTGCAGAACACCTTCACCCCGTCGGCGACGACGGCCTCTGGCAGCAAGCATTTGTACTCCTCCATGACCCAACCGGTGGACTTGCCCTTCTTCCTGAACGACAGGTTCTTCCTCTCGCCGACCTCGACTCCGGCGTGTTTGACGGCCGTGGTAGCGTTGACGGTCCAGGTGCCGCCGCCGGCGGTGCGCACGCTCTGGGTTTTGCTTCCGTTCTTGCTCTTGCGCGTGGTGAAGAAGAAGCGGTCGCCGCTGCTGGCGGCCTGCGGCACGGGCGCAATCCGGGCGGCCAGATCCTTGGGCTCGCAGCTGTAGATGTCGACGTGGTGGATGAATTTATCGGCGCCGTGCAGCGTCTGGCCGGCGATGAGGCGTGGCAGGTAGTAAGTCACGGCGTCCACATCTGTAGGGTTCAAGCGGTAGTGCTGGTACACGTCCAGCCCTTCCATCCTGCCCGGCGGCTGCCCAAACTGGTGCTTCGCTAGCTAGCTAGGAAGGGGTTGATGGGGAGCGAGGGCGGGCGATTGGGATCTGGGAGAAGAGGTGGCCGGCGATATTTATAGACGATGGACTTGCAGGCGACGGAGGACGCGTCAAATTTCCAAATAGAAACACGGACGGTTTCCTTTTTTCTGAATCCGATTCGGTCCCCAATTCCACGTCAATTTTCTGAAACTTGCCGCTCCCGTCGCTTTAATTTTCTGAAATTTTCGGTCTACCTGAAATTAAAACGAGTTTTGGGAGTCTAACTCGTCTTCATTTTGCTCAGTTTTTATAGAAACCTGACTGGACTTCACGAATTGCGACAGCATTACCAAGCGTCCAAGCCGGGTGCGCATGATTGGAAGTACTACTACTAGTGAGTAGTACGAGTAGAAGCCAGAAAGGGTGCGTACACGAGGATGCCGAGCGAGAGGCCTCTGGCGGCGAAGTCGGCGGCGAACTTGCGGACGGAGGCGATGGAAGGAGAGGTCGATGCTGGCGGCCTTGGGTCTCGGCGAGGACGGCCTGGTGCATGGCCTTGGCGGCGGCGAGGGTCCTGACGGCCATGACGATAACTGCCCCCGCCGCCGAGCTTCACGATCCACTGGAGAGAGCCCCCGCCCCCGCCGCCGCAGCAAGCATCACCGGAAAACCGCCGGGGAGAGAGATAAGTCGACGAGGGGATGGGGAAAAGGGAAATGGTCAATGGAGGGGACGGGGTGTGAATTGTGATAGACCCCGAGCGGGGTGTTCGCTGGGTTGAACTTCTGCCCGAACGAGACAGCTCGGCTCACGTGGCTACCAAAATGCAACAAGATTCGTGCATCCCAATCGGACGGCCAGAAGGGCGTTCGCTGGATATCATTTCCATTTTTGATCTACCTTTGCACTATGTTGCTCGAGTAACTCGCTTGGCGGAGAGCACTTGCACAACCAGAGCATCTCTAGCAGATCCGTAAAACCACCTTATGGTTTTGAACGGGAAAAAAAATCTATTCTAGATCGCGCAAAACAGCTGATACTGGATTTTTTTTTCATCTCCCCTAAAAAAAACATCATACCTCAAATTCCTAGTTTTTGCCCCTTTTTCAGTTTCCTCTATCGCACGAAAACGGTTGTCGAGAGTAAAACTTCAGCAGAACAGTTCCCGCGTCATTGAACGTCCTTGACACTGCGGCGTCGGAGCTCCACTGGGAGGAGGTAGATGGAGAGGCACGCGAGCAGGAGGCTCCACGACGACGGCCAAGTAGGAGGCCCAATAACCCGAATCATTCAGTCAGACAAACGTGCACGCGGAGAAAAAGAAGAATGAAACGCTCGGTGACGATGAGATTGGTGCAGAATCAGACATGAACAAAATTCAACCTGAAGCGAAATGAAAAATAGACTACCAAATATTAGGAGAAGTGCTCCATTTTGCTCAATTGATATAGAAAACACGCAAACACTCATGCATGAAGCAGTCGCACACCGTGTTGCAGTTTGCGCTAATTTCACTTCTCTCTTTTTAATAATATGATATAGGTTGTGTACATCCCCATGGTGGCCTACGGATGTGTATGGGCAGTTTTCAAACGACGGTCGGTTAAAATCAAATTTTGGAGAAACCAAACCGCTTTTCTTTATTCCTCACAAAGAAATAAAGGGTGGTCCAACCTTCGGCCGTCGACCTCCGGTGGCTTCCCTACGCCGACGGCCTCAGTCGTCGGCGGTGGGGGGCGTCGAATCCACGCGTGTGGATCGTGTAGCATTAGGTTTTAGGCCCTAGTAGCTTAGGTTTTTGGATCGTTCATCGTCTCAGCTTCGGGCAGCGGCGATGGCGGCGTTGAATAAAGAAGTTTTTGATCCTTTCCCGACGAGGCAATCGGTCCATGATTGAAGGTGGATTTGAAAACCAAACTATTCACTCAAGGATGGCGTGGCGACGACATCATCCTCGTGGTGAACTTGTGTCCTTGGACTCGGCCATTGCGACGACGTTTGCTCCAGCACCGAAGCAGAGCTTGGGAGGTAGTCCAGAAGTGGATGCAGATTGTGGTATGCAACAGTGGCATCTGGAAGACGGTGGATCGTGTGTTGGATTTGTGGCTCGTGGATGGCAGGTATGGTTTTCTTTTTCAACGTCTTAGTCCTTTCTGGCCATCCTTTCTCTGTGCCCCGTCAACAAAGAAACACCTACTTGACGGTAAAGACATAAAACGGTGAGAGCGGGCGTCAGGACGGGAACGAGAAAAGAAGATAGGAAGGCCAGACCTCAGTCAGCCAGAGAACAGACTATGCGCCAGCCGACGAAGCAGATAACCCTACAGTGGATGAAGTAGATGCCGGCGACCACAACCTCCTCCTTGGCCTTTCCCCGATGAAACGGGAAACAACCATTAACCGCCCTAGCTTCCAGACGTCATCACCTACTTTGAGCACTCTAGTAATTACCTCTGAATTACTTTTTCATTTTAATAGTCATGATACTTTTTCATCAACATATTGCCTTTGAATTTATTATTATAATTCATTTTAGAGTTTTGTACACTCTGGTACATTGCATAGAAGTTGCAAGGAGGTTGTTCATAAGAAAACAATACATGTTAGATGTAATGACAAAAGGGCCATACTCCTATTGTGAATATGATTTAGGTTATGAACATTGATGATAAAATTGAACATCCATAACAGTGATGCTAAATGTCGCAAGACTGAAAGAATATCACACATGTGTGGCATTGCATTTAGTCACATTGGAGAACCATGCATGAAGAAATTCTATAGTGATGGATATTTGAGTCATATGATTTCGAATCATCTTACACTTGCAACTTTCATCCAAATAGTGAAGTAAACTAAAATACCGTTCACATGCCATAGAGAAAGAATTATGCATATTGATGTGTGTATCCAATAAGTGTTGTTGCAAGCAGTGGATTTATCTATCTTAAATGATGACTCAAGTAGATATTTATATTTACTAATAGAGACATAATCTGGATATTTTGAAATGTTTCAAAAGATTTTCAGAATGAAGTAGAAATTATTGTAACAAGAAAATTATGTTTCTACAACTGAATTGTAGAAAAACAATAATTGAGTTAAAAATTTAGCGAATATCTCATGAGCCACAATTTTTTTATAGCTTGCACCTCCTAGAAACACTACTAAGAGTAGTGTGTTTTGAGTAGATGTAATCAAGCAATGTATGACATGGTGACATCAGAGATGCCATTGATTGTTCCGCCAATATACCTTTAATGTGATGCTTTAGGGACTATGGCTTTTACACTAAAAAGAGTGCCATCAAATTTGTCGAAATAAGCGCTACTTTATAGGTTATCCCAAATGGTTGGGTATTCTTCTATCACTACGCCGAGGCAAAGTGTTTTGTCATAGAGTGCGGAAATTTTGAAGAAAATGTTTTCTGCAAAAGAGTGAGTGGGAGAACAGTGCAATTCGACGAGATTACGGAATCTTTGTGATCAAGTCAAAAAAGAGAAACACTAGAAGTAGTTCTAAGATTTCTTACCGCGACTGATACAGAAGCCTCTACATAGGATATAGAGACTTCAGTCGAACGTGCAACTGAACTATATAGGTTGGAAAATTCATACAAACCTTTGGGGTGTGCATGCGAAATATTGTCGAAACAAACAATGAACCTATAATACACGGAGAAGCGTTGATGAGCCCTGACTCCAGAATTGGCTATTGATGACCCACAAGTGTAGGGGATCTATCGTAGTCCTTTCGATAAGTAAGAGTGTCGAACCCAACGAGGAACAGAAGGAAATGATAAGCGGTTTTCAGTAAGGTTTTCTCTGCAAGCACTGAAATTGTAGGTGATAGATAGTTTTGTGATAAGATAAATAGTAACGAGCAAAAAGTAAATAAAGTAAATAAAGTGCAGCAAGGTGGCCCAATCCTTTATGTAGCAAAGGATAAGCCTGGACAATTCTAATAATGAGGAAGGAGCTCCCGAGGACACATTGGGAATTATCGTCAAGCTAGTTTCATCACGTTCGTATGATTCGCTTTCGGTACTTTGATAATTTGATATGTGGGTGGACCGGCACTTGGGTACTGCCCTAACTTGGACAAGCATCCCACTTATGATTAACCCCTATTGCAAGCGTCCGCAACTACAAAAAGGAGTATTAAGGTAAACCTAACCACAACATTAAACATATGGGTCCATATCAACCCCTAACGAAGCAACACATAAACTAGGCTTTTGTCTTCTGTCACTCTAGCAACCCATCATCTACTTATTACTTCCCTATGCCTTCCTCTAGGCCCAAATAATGGTGAAGTGTCATGTAGTCGACGTTCACATAACACCACTAGAGGAAAGACAACATACATCTCATCAAAATATCAAACGAATACCAAATTCACATGACTACTAATAGCAAGACTTCACCCATGTCCTCAGGAACAAACGTAACTACTCACAAAGCATATTCATGTTCATAATCAGAGGAGTAATAATATGCATAAAGGATCTGAACATATGATCTTCCACCAAGTAAACCAATTAGTATCAACCACAAGGAGTAATCAACACTACTAGCAACCCACAGGTACCAATTTGTGGTTTTGATACAAGATTGGATACAAGAGATGAACTAGGGTTTTGAGAGGAGATGCTGCTGGTGAAGATGTTGATGGAGATTGACCCCCTCCCGATGAGAGGGTCGTTGGTGATGACGTTGATGATGATTTCCCCCTCCCGGAGGGAAGTTTCCCCGGCAGAACAGCTCCGCCAGAGCCCTAGATTGATTCCGCCAAGGTTCCACCTCGTGGCGGCGGAGTTTCGTCCCGTAAGCTTGCCCACGATTTTTTCCAGGGAAAGGGTGATGATATAGCAGAAGATGGACGCCGGAGGCCCACCAGGGGGCCCAGGAGATAGGGGGTCGCGCCCCCTGTCTCCTGGACAGGGTGTGGGCCCCCTGTCCTATTTCTTTTGCTCATAAATTCTTAATAAATCCAAAAGGTTGTTTTGTGGAGTTTCAGGACTTTTGGAGTTATGCAGAATAGGTTTCCAATGTTTGCTCCTTTTCCAGCCAGAATTCCAGCTGCTGGCATTCCCCCTCTTCATGGTAAACCTTGTAAAATAAGAGAGAATAGCCATAAGTATTGAGATATAATGTGTAATAATAGCCCATAATGCAATAAATATTGATATAAAAGCATGATGCAAAATGGATGTATCAACTCCCCCAAGCTTAGACCTCGCTTGTCCTCAAGCGGAAGCCGAAATCGAAAAATATGTCCGCATGTTTAGAGATAGAGGTGTCGATAAAAATAAAATACGGACATGAGGGCATCATGATCATTCTAATAACAGCAACATATATAGATTTTGGCATATGATTTCCTATGCTCAAGTAATAAGCAATTCACAATGTCAAGTATGATGGTTCATAAACTTCATTGGGAACTAACAAACTATAATCTCAGTCATTGAAGCAATTACAATTTATCATAACATCAGAAAGAGTCAATAATAGAGCTTTTCAACAAGCTCACATACTCAACTATCTCGTAGTCTCCCATAATTGCTAACACTCATGCAATATTTGTGGTTATAGAGTTTCAGCTGGACACTGAGAAAGATAGGGGCTTATTGTGTTGCCTCCCAACGTATTCACCTTTAGGTGATGTCAACAATAATAGCCTATGCCAACTTACATCCAATTGGATATATGTATCATGATCTTTCAAACACGTGGAGCTTGCCAAAAGATAAAATGAAAAAGGGAAAGGTGAGGATCACCTTGACTCAAGCATAAAGTAAAAACATAAATTAAAAGATAGGTCCTTCGCAGAGGGAAGCAGAGGTTGTCATGCACATTTAGAGTTGATGCACGAAATCTTAATGCAAAAGAACGTCACTTTATATTGCCCCTTGTATGTGGACCTTTATTATGCAATCCGTCACTTTTATTACTTCCACAACAAGTTCGTACAAAGCTGCACTAATAAGTCATATATTAGAGAGCAATTTTTATTGCTTGCACCGATGACAACTTACTTGAAGGATCTTACTCAATCCATAGGTAGGTATGGTGGACTCTCATGGAAAAATTGGGTTTAAGGATATATGGAAGCACAAGTAGTATCTCTACTTGGTGCAAGGAATTTGGCTAGCAAGAGGGGGAAAGGCAAGCTCAACATGTTTGGAAGGTCAATGACAATATACTTTAACTGAGATGTCGGAAAACATAAACCATTACGTTGTCTTCCTTGTCCAACATCAACTCTTTTAGCATGTCATACTGAATGAGTGCTTCACAATCATAAAAGATGTCCAAGATAATATATCTATATGTGAACCCCTCTTTCTTTATCACTTCCTATTAATTGCAACGATGACCAAGGCTACGTTCATCAACTCTCAACAATTTTTATGCCTCATACTTTCTATGTGTGAAGTTATCACTATCCATAAGATCAATATGAACTCTTTTTGTTCTTTCTACTTTCTCAAGATCATAGCAACATAGCAAAGCCCTCGACTCAACACTAATCTTTATTATAGATAGCACACGGACTCGCTTGCATAAAGAGATCACAATGCAAAACTCAAAGCTACTTGATATCGAAACTTCAATCTACTACATCAAGATACTACTAAAGGATCAAACTAAATAAAGCGGTAAAGATAGGAGTGTGATGGTGATACGATACCGGGGCAACTCCCCCAAGCTTGGCAGTTGCCAAGGGGAGTGCCCATACCCATGTGATTATTTCTTCGGAGGTGATGGAGGTGGTGATGATGACGGCGGATAATCGCACATCGAGCATAAAAGCTCCTCCAACTTGCGGATAATGTCCTTGAGTCCAGCAATATGATCCTTCAACAAAATATTCTCCTGTGTGAGATACTTGTTCTGTATGCGGGCTAACTCAATCATCTTGAAAGCTTCAATCTCTGTGGGAGTGAAAAGGTTAGGTAAAGGTTGAGGGTTGTCTTCTTCTTTCACCACCGGAGCTTGAACCTCCAAGGCCTTCTTGATCCCTTCATCCTTGTTGATCTCTTCTGGTTCCTCTCTTTTCAACTCTATCTTCAATAGCCAAGCATCCTTTTCTTCGTTGTTGGAGGAGGGAGAAGTCATGGTGCTCTAAATCTGCAACGGAAACAGCTCGAAACGAAAATAGAGGATATTTGCGTGATACGATGGTCAAAACCTATAACACCCCGGATGTAACTTTCCATCTTTGTAACTCCAACTCTTGCCATTTTCGGCTATGTGTTATGATATTCCCTCCGTGGTTGGGCTTTTGTCTTTTGTTTTGCATTTTATTCATGTCATGCATCTCATATAATGTCATCATGTGCATCTCATTCGCATACGTGTTCGTCTCATGCATCCGAGCATTTTCCCCGTTGTCCGTTTTGCAATCCGACACTCCCACGTGCACCGGCGCACCCCTCTTGTCTATTTTCGTGTGCGGGTGTTAAACGTTCTTGGAATGGACCGAGGATTGCCAAGTGGCCTTGGTATACCACCGGTAGACCACCTGTCAAGTTTCGTGGCATTCGGAGCTCGTTTGATACTCCAACGGTTAATCACATAACCGCAAAGGCCTCTTTTGGGTTGCAGCCCAACACCCCTCCAAAACAGACCAATAACCCATCTAAGTCACTTCCATGCTCTCCGTCATCGGATCACAATCGTGTGGGCGAAAACTACACCTCATTTGGACACTCCTACCTCCCTCTACCTACAAATATGTGCCCATCCCCGAAATTTACGGGCAAACCCTAGCCACCGCTCCCCTCATGCCGCCAGACACGTCCGGACCGCGCCGGACGCATCCGCCCTCCGCCGCCCGGCCAACCGCGAGCCGCCACGTGGCCTGCTCCGCCGCCCC
>NC_057813.1:131239841-131249316 GCF_018294505.1 Triticum aestivum | reverse complement strand
CCGCCGCGGTCCGCCGCCACCTCAGCCGGTCCGCTGCCGCCTCAGCCGTCCGCCGCCTCCTCCCCAAGCTCCGGCCGGCCCCGCCTCCGCCGGATCCAACCGGCCTCGCCCCCGGCAGCCTCCCCGACCTCTTCTCCGGCGAGTTGCTCCGGCCACCTCGGCTTCCGTGCGTCCGGATCCAGATCTGGATCGGGTCAAGTCTTAGGGTTGACCCCGAAATCTTCTAAGTCTGTGTTATGTTATAGCCATGTTCATCGCATCATAACTCCGTCATCATAGCTCCGTTTCATGCGCATGATATATCAAAATGTTCATCGGGATGTGCTCTTCATTTTGTTCCATTGGGCCATATTCATTTGAGGTCATCTAGATGCCTGAATCTCTGATGCAAGAGTGCTTCATAATGTTAGTTCCTGTTTCTTAACAGAATGTGTGCATTTGTCATTTTTGCTACATTTATTGTGTGCATCTTATGGGCATGAGCTCTACTTGTGATTTGAACTATGCCATGTCTTCTTTACATAGGTTCTTACCATGTATTTTTGTGAACAATGTGGTGACTAGCACAAGCATGCAAACTAGGCTTCGTGATGTTGCTGATTTAAGTCCCTGTTCTGCTGTTATTTTGATGCCATGTAAACTTGATGCTACAGAGAGATCCATGCATATTTTGAGATACTTCAGTAAGGATGTTTTGAACATATGGTTATGCTCTATCCATCCATGCCCATGGTTGCAATTATGGAGTAGTCTAGCATGTCATTTTCGTGATCTACTTTTGCTACAAAATGTTTTCTGGCTGATTGTTTACATGTTATTCAATTTTGCCAAGGTTGTTGTAGTTAATCCTTGCATGCTATGAACTTGTTCTTGCCATGGTTAGCTTCATAAACATGTCTTATTGCTGATGCTATGCTTATCTTGTCATGCAATGACTTGTGGTGAGTGATTCGAGCTCGCGAAGATGCCTTCGTAATTCTGTCAATGCCATGCTCTGTTTGCTGAATCTGTTAACGAAACTTGCTATGTTTACATGGGTGCCATCATATCTTCTGGTCCTTTTTCGCTCATGGTCAGTAAGGGACTTTTGTTCTATGCTTTGAGTAGAATCATGTCATGCCTTGTTCTGCTATTATAAGTTCCTGTAGCATGTTGATAACTTGCTCTGAACATTGCTTCCTGATGCTGTTTATGCCATGTCCAACCTGATATTTTTTGCACTTTCGCCATGCTTGTTTGAACCTGTTGTGGTGTGATTTAGCCGTAGCTCAGTGTTCCTTTTTTTAATCATCTCCTGTAGATCACTGCCATATTCTTTGTTAGTATGTTGGGGTGTTGTAGCATAGTTTTATTGTTGCATGTTAAGTGGCATCGTGCTGTTAATCGCAGATTTGTGTCATTCTTGTTTTGCTTGCCATTTGCAAACCATGCATCCGTTTCCGGTGATCTTTATATCGATTTCAACCGAAATCATCTCATCTTTCCAGCGGCATACTTGGTTTGACAAGTTGATGGCTTGTTCATCCTCTTTCCTCCCGGAGCACGCATACGCATTGCATATCACATCTCTCATATCATGACATGTTTTGCATCATGTTGTTTGTGCATTGCACCGTGATTTATTGTGTTCCTTTCCTTGTGTTCTTGCTTTGGGTAGAGTCGGGAGACGAGTGCGTGCACGAGGAACCTGTTGAGTACGCTAACGAGGATCAAGCCTTCGACAACTCTGAGAACCTTGCAGGCAAGATGACCATACCTTCGATATCACTTCTATCTTTGCTTTGCTAGTTGCTCGCTCTATCGCTATGTTAGCTCTACCTGCCACTGTTTATCTTGCCTCCCTATTGCCATGTCAAACCTCTAACCATCCTGTCGTAGCAAACCGTTGTTTGGCTATGTCACCGCTTTTGCTCAGCCCCTCTTATAGCATTGTTAGTTGCAGGTGAAGATGAAGTTTGTTCCTGGTCGGAACATGGATATTTTTGGGATATCACAATATCTCCTGTTTAATTAATGCACCTTATATACTTGGTAAAGGGTGGAAGGCTCGGCCTTATGCCTGGTGTCTTGTTCCACTCTTGCCGCCCTAGTTTCCATCATACCGGTGTTATGTTCCTTGATTTTGCGTTCCTTACACGGTTGGGTGATTTATGGGACCCCCTTGACAGTTCACTTTGAATAAAACTCCTCTAGCAAGGCCCAACTTTGGTTTTACCATTTGCCACCTAAGCCTTTTTCCCTTGGGTTTTTGCGAGCCCGAGGGTCATCTTTATTTTAGACCCCTCCCCGGGCCAGTGCTCCTTCGAGTGTTGGTCCGAACCGAGCCGCCTGCGGGGCCACCTCGGGGAAACTCGAAGTCTGGTTTTACTCATAGCCTGTCTCATCCGGTGTGCCCTGAGAACGAGATATGTGCAGCTCCTATCGGGATTTATTGGCACAGTCGGGTGGTCTTGCTGGTCTTGTTTTACCATTGTCGAAATGTCTTGCGAACCGGGATTCCGAGGCTGATCGGGTCTTCCCGGGAGAAGGTATATCCTTCGTTGACCGTGAGAGCTTGTGATGGGCTAAGTTGGGACACCCCTGCAGGGTATATTATCTTTCGAAAGCCGTGCCCGCGGTTATGAGGCAGATGGGAATTTGTTAATGTCCGGTTGTAGATAACTTGACACTTGACTTCAATAAAATGCATCAACCGTGTGTGTAGCCGTGATGGTCTCTTCTCGGCGGAGTCTGGGAAGTGAACACGGTTTGAGTTATGCTTGACGTAAGTAGTTTCAGGATCACTTCTTGATCACTTCTAGCTTCTCGACCGATGCGTTGCTTCTCTTCTCGCTCTCACTTGCGTATGTTAGCCACCATATATGCTTAGTGCTTGCTGCAGCTCCACCATATTACCCCTTTTCCTACCTATGAGCTTAAATAGTCTTGATCTCACGGGTGTGAGATTGCTGAGTCCCCGTGACTCACATATTCTACCAAAAACAGATGCAGGTACCGAGGATACCAACGCAGATGGCGCAACCGAGCTCAAGTGGGAGTTTGACGAGGTCCTTGGTCATTACTATGCTTCGTTTCCACATGATCGGTAGTGGAGCCCAGTCGGGACGATCGGGGATCTAGCATTTGGGGTTGTCTTCCTTTCATTTGGATTTGACCGTAGCCGCTCTATGAGTGTATTTTGAATGATGTATGATCTTAATTATGTATTGTGTGAAGTGGCGATTGTAAGCCAACTCTCTTTATCCCATTCTTGTTCATTACATGGGATTGTGTGAAGATGACCCTTCTTGCGACAAAACCACCAGGCGGTTATGCCTCTAAGTCGTGCTTCGACACGTGGGAGATATAGCCGCATCGTGGGCGTTACAAGTTGGTAATCAGAGCCATCCCCGACTAGGAGCCCCCTGCTTGATTGTTTGCTGGTATTGTTGAGTCTAGAACAAAAAATGTTTTGAGTCTTAGGATTATATATATATCGGAGAGTAGGATTCTTTTTACTCCTCAGTCCCTTCGTCACTCTGGTGAGGTCTCTTGATGTAGATGTTTTGACTTTCCTCTCCTCAAATTTCACTAAAAAAAATTTAGGATCACACGGGTATCTTGGAATCGTTCCGATGGTTTTGTGACGAGAACATTGTTCTTGGTGCCTCCTGTCTTTTATGTGGCATTGACCCGCGGAGTTGAGCTCCGAGGTGTTGTCGTCACAATTTTATCGTTACAGTTCTGGAATACCTGAGTTTTGCCGACATCGAAAATCTCTTTTATGCAGTTGTTGGTGAGATAACCTCGACGCCACCCAGTACTGGGGCGGGAGTTCGGGAGTATTGCCATAACTCGTATAACGGATGCTTTTCGAAGGTTGAGGTACACGATTTCCGAAGGTTTCTTGGTTATGTGTTGACGGATGGATACAGCTGGATGTAGGGATTGTTAGTTTGGGTGAGTTATATTGCTTCCCCTGTATCCCCAACACCTGATTGCATAACCAGAAAGTTTCGGGAGTTTATAGGTGGGATTCAAGTAGCTCTAGCATTTCTTCCCGCAGGTATTTGGTTTGTGATTGGGTAATCCTTACCACTATTTGTTCCAGTTGTACCTTTTTATTTCATTCATCAATCTCTTATCAAGTGGCTTCTCACCTTAATGGATGTGTGATGTTAGCTTTGAGAATTCATTCGTTCATCCTTGTTCGAATGTTTATTGTGAAGACTATATGTTGCAATTTCTATCCATTGATTCAACTTGTCTATCTGTCTATCAAGATGCTAACGGATGTCACCCTCTTCAGGATGGCTCCGCCAACGCGTCAGAATCCGGAATGCAATGATGGGAGTCAGGCGAACCCTCCACCTCCACCTCCGCCTCCGGAGGCATGGCAAGCTTTGATGGCAGCCACAAACGCCAATGCCCAGATGATGATTCAGCTCATGCAAGAGCGCAACCAAGGCCAAGGCAACCAAGGGAATCAAGGTCAAGGGCAATTCAATCATCAGCCTCAATTTCCTACCCTTAACCAATTTCTTGCAAATCAGCCGAAGTCTTTTAGCTACTGTGCCGAGGCCACAGACACCGATGATTGGCTCGTGGATATCAACAAGCATTTCGAATGCAGCAATGTCAGGCCTGAGGACTACGTCAAGTTCGCTTCTTTTCAGCTCAAGGATCAAGCAGCTGATTGGTTCCAGCAATACAAGGATTCCAGAGGAGGTCGAGTGATTACTTGGACTGATTTCTGTCGGGACTTTAAAGCTCACCATATTCCTACCAGTGTTGTTGAGAGCAAGCGTGAGGAGTTCCGCAATCTTAAGCAAGGCAACATGTCAGTGTACGAATACAACAAGCAGTTTCAGAAACTTGCTCGCTTCGCTAAACAAGACGTTCCTGATGACAAGAGTATGATCTATCAATTCAGAGGTGGTCTTAGAGAGGATCTGCAATTAGCTCTCGTTCTTGTTGAGCCTACTTAGTTTGATCAATTCTACAATATGGCACTCAAGCAAGAAGGTGCTCAGCTCAAGTGTGAGGCTTCTAAGAAGAGAATCAGGGATGCAGTCCAGTCTTCTTCTTCCTCACAAGTGGCAGCTAAGCAGCAGAAGTTCTACCTTCCTCCTCCTCCGTTTCGTCAGCCTTACCAGCAGAAGAACTCAGGTGGTCGTGGATCTTCCCACCCACCCAACCCAGGCTATCAGAACAAGTCTCAGCCTCAAGCTCCAAGGTCAAATGCTCCTTATCATCGTCTGCTCTCAGAAGTGACTTGCAACAAGTGCCAGCAGAAAGGTCACTACACGAACAAGTGCTTCAATCAAAGGCGCCTTCCTCCTCCTCCTCCTGTGAGATCTTCAAGCAATGCAGTGGTCAAGCATAATCCAAAGTCTGCAAAGGTGAATATGATGAATGCAGCGCAAGCAGAGGATTCTTCTGATGTGATAATGGGAAATCTTCTAGTTAATGATATTCCTGCAAAAGTCTTATTTGATATCGGTGCATCGCATTCTTTCATGTCATATCCTTTTGCATCGAAGCACAATTTTGACACAGAGGAGTTACCTAGAGCAATGCAAGTTATTTCTCCGGCTAAGCGTTTGAGATCTACCTTATTGGTTCCGAATGTCGGTATCAAGATGGGCGACTATAAATTTTTGTCTTCTCCAATTGTTCTTTGCGACTCTGATATTGATCTAATTCTCGGGATGGACTGGCTTTCTAAGCACAAGGCTCAACTTGATTGTGCTGCCAGGCAGATTCAATTGACTCACTCTTCTGAGGATGTTATCATCTATGCCGCTCGTGATGAAACCATTCGGTTGTTTTCTCTCAATGAGAAGGGCGAGTTGGATGCTATTTCTCAAATTCCAGTCGTTTGTGAGTACCAAGATGTCTTTCCAGAAGAGCTTCCGGGTATGCCTCCTCATCGGCCAGTCGAGTTCGTTATTGATCTTGAGCCTGGAACTGAACCCGTTTGCAAGCGTCCATACAAGCTTGGACCTATGGAGCTGAAGGAATTGAAGAAGCAGCTCGATGAACAAGAGCGTCTGAGTTTGATCAGACCGAGTTCATCTCCATGGGGCTGTGGAGTTCTTTTTGTCCAGAAGAAGGATGGCACGGACCGACTTTGCGTCGATTACCGTCCATTGAACAAGAAGACAATCAAGAACAAGTATCCACTTCCCAACATCAATGAGCTATTCGAGCAACTCAAAGGTGCTAAAGTTTTCTCCAAGCTTGACCTCCGTATGGGTTATCATCAGATTCGCATTCGTGAACAAGATATTCCCAAGACAACATTCAAAACAAGCTTTGGTTCTTATGAATATACTGCCATGTCTTTCGGCCTTGTCAATACTCCTCCAACATTCTCTCGAATGATGAACTTTATCTTCAACCCCTACACCAATGAATTTGTCTTGGTGTATCTCGATGATATCTTGGTCTTCTCCAAGAATAAGCATGATCATGCCAAACATTTGCGATTGGTCCTCAACAAGCTCAGAGAGTATCAATTCTATGCGAAGTTTTCCAAATGTGAGTTCTGGATTGATGAAGTTCTTTACCTTGGTCATATCATCTCCGCCAAGGGCATTGCTGTTAATCCCGCGAAGGTGTCTGCAGTTGTGAATTGGGAACCTCCTCACAATGTCAAGCAGCTCCGCAGTTTTCTTGGTCTTGCAAGCTATTACCGAAGATTCGTTGAGAACTTCTCTAAGATTACAAAGCCTCTTTCCAACCTCCTCCAGAAGCATGTCAAGTATGTATGGACGCCTGAGTGTGACGTTGCTTTCAACACCCTCAAAGAGAAGCTAGTCACAGCTCATGTCTTGACTCCTCCTGATGAATCCAAGCCATTCGAAGTGTTCTGTGATGCTTCTCTTCAAGGTCTCGGTGCTGTGTTGATGCAAGAGAAAAAAGTTGTGGCCTATACCTCTTGTCAGTTGAAGCCCAATGGAAAGAACTACCCCACTCATGATCTTGAGTTGGCGGCAGTTGTCCATGCATTGATAACATGGAGACATCTCTTATTGGGAAGGCAAGTGGACATTTTCACCGATCACAAGAGCCTCAAGTATATCTTCACACAACCCAACCTCAACCTCAGACAAACTCGATGGGTCGAAATGATTCAAGAGTACAATCCGAGTATTGAATATACTCCTGGCAAGGCAAATGTGATTGCAGATGTTCTGAGCAGAAAGGCTTATTGCAACAGTCTAATTCTCAAGCCATTTCAACCGGATCTTTGTGAAGCTTTCCGCAAGCTGAATCTTCAAGTTGTTCCTCAAGGCTTTCTTGCCAACCTCATAGTCTCTCCTACTTTGGAAAATCAAATTCGTGAGGCACAACTCCTGGATACCATGGTGAAGAAGGTGAAACGTGGTATTGACAAGGGCATTCCCAAATACAAGTGCTATCGCTTGGATGACAAAGATACTCTTTTCTTCGAGGATCGAATTGTGGTTCCTAAAGGCAAACTGAGAAAATTCATCATGAACGAGGCACACAATTCCCTCCTATCCATTCATCCTGGAAGTACAAAGATGTACCATGACCTCAAGCAGTCGTATTGGTGGACTCGAATGAAGCGAGAAATTGCTCAATTCGTGAACGAATGTGATGTCTGCAGAAGGGTGAAAGCAGAACACCAAAGACCAGCTGGTCTCCTCCAACCTCTTGCTATTCTGGAATGGAAGTTTGACCATATTGAGATGGACTTCGTGACCGTATTTCCTAAGTCCAAGCGTGGAAATGATGCTATCTTCGTTGTCATTGACAAGCTTACTAAAGTGGATCATTTTCTTCCTATCAAAGAATCTATCACAGCAGCTCAGTTGGCAGAGCTATACACCTCCAGAATTGTCTCCTTGCACAGTATTCCACAATTGATATCTTCAGATCGTGGAAGCATCTTCACTTCTAAGTTCTGGGACTCCTTTCAGAAGGCCATGGGCACCAACATTTGTTTCAGCACAACTTTCCATCCTCAAACAAGTGGCCAAGTCGAGCGAGTCAATCAAATCCTTGAAGATATGCTCAGGGCTTGTGTCATCTCTTTCGGTATGAAGTGGGAAGATTGCCTTCCATATGCCAAGTTCTCCTACAACAACAGCTTCCAAGCGAGTTCGGGCAAGGCCCCATTCGAAATTCTCTATGGCAGAAAGTGTCGTACTCCTCTCAATTGGTCCGAGACAGGTGAACGCCAACTTCTTGGCAACGACTTGATCACAGAAGCCGAAGAAATGTGCAAAGTCATTCGTGAGAATCTCAAGCTGCGCAATCGCGCCAAAAGAGTTACTATGATAGCAAGCACCGTGACTTGGCTTTTGAAATCGGAGACCATGTCTACCTCCGCATCTCTCCAATGAAAGGCACTCGTCGCTTCGGTATCAAAGGGAAGATTTCCCCTAGATATGTGGGTCCTTTCACGATCATTGGCAAAAGAGGCGACCTCGCCTATCAACTTGAGCTTCCGTCCAACTTCGCGAACGTGCACGATGTGTTTCACGTGTCACAGCTTCACAAGTGCTTCAAGACTCCTGAGCACACTATCAACTTCGAAGAGATTAACCTCCAGGAAGATCTCTCTTATCATGAGCACCCCATTGCTATTCTTGAAGAAACCGAGCGCAAGACTCGCAACAAGTCAATCAAATTCCTGAAAGTGAAGTGGTCACACCATTCCGACCGAGAAGCCACCTGGGAGCGCAAGGATCACCTCCGTTCCGAATATCCGGAGTTCTTTCAGTCCTAGATCTCGGGACGAGATCCTCTTGTAGTGGTGGAGTGTTGTAACACCCCGGATGTAACTTTCCATCTTTGTAACTCCAACTCTTGCCATTTTCGGCTATGTGTTATGATATTCCCTCCGTGGTTGGGCTTTTGTCTTTTGTTTTGCATTTTATTCATGTCATGCATGTCATATCATGTCATCATGTGCATCTCATTCGCATACGTGTTCGTCTCATGCATCCGAGCATTTTCCCCGTTGTCCGTTTTGCAATCTAACACTCCCACGTGCACCGGCGCACCCCTCTTGTCTCTTTTCGTGTGCGGGTGTTAAACATTCTCGGAATGGACCGAGGCTTGCCAAGTGGCCTTGGTATACCACCGGTAGACCACCTATCAAGTTTCGTGGCATTTGGAGCTCGTTTGATACTCCAACGGTTAGTCGCATAACCGCAAAGGCCTCTTTTGGGTTGCAGCACAACACCCCTCTAAAACAGCCCAATAACCCATCTAAGTCACTTCCATGCTCTCCGTCGTCGGATCACGATCGTGTGGGCGAAAACTACACCTCATTTGGACACTCCTAGCTCCCTCTACCTACAAATATGTGCCCATCCCCGAAATTTACGAGCAAACCCTAGCCACCGCTCCCCTCGCGCCGCCGGACACGCCCGGACCGCGCCGGACGCGTCCGCCCTCCGCCGCCCGGCCAACCGCGAGCCACCACGTGGCCTGCTCCGCCGGCCCGCCTGGCCCG
>NC_057813.1:131207087-131239518 GCF_018294505.1 Triticum aestivum | reverse complement strand
GGTCCGCCACCGCCTCAGCCGTCCGCCGCCGCCTCCCCAAGCTCCGGCCGGCCCCGCCTCCGCCGGATCCGGCCGGCCTCGCCCCCGGCAGCCTCCCCGACCTCTTCTCCGGCGAGTTGCTCCGGCCACCTCGGCTTCTGTCGTGGAATTAACACGTCAGATGTCCTTAGTGTCAGGACTTAGTCGCGAGGCCAACGCATCTATATGGTAGCTTGAGAGGGGTTGATCGGGACGAGAGACGCAACACGCAAGACAAGGATTTAGACAGCTTCGGGCCCCGGGAAACATCATCCGGTAACAACCCTACATGCTGTTTGTGGCTAGGTCTCATTATGCTCATCAGAAGAGTCGCCGCATAAGCTGGCTCCCCCTTTGTGTCTAGCCCTAGATATTGTTTCTTGTTTTTCTCTCCCTCTTTGGGGAGCCCTGCCCCTCCTTATATAAGTTAGAGGGGCGGGTTACATGTGGAGTCCTAGTAGGACTAGCCTATCTTGTATTATAAGCCAGATACAAGTCCGGGTCTTGATTCCTTGTAAGGGAGATACTCCTCACGCCTTTCCTCTTAAGCCGGCCTATCATAAGTAAGCCGGCCTTCTGGGCCTTGAGCCTCCTGGGCCCCCGGGTCTTGTCGCTCCTCTGATCCGCTTGCCAGGTCACCCATAAGTCGCCAGGATCAGGCGGGTCACTTAGTGTGTCGTCCAGTCAGGGCGGGTCATTAGTGAGTCACCAAGTCCGGCCGAGTTATACCTTGCGGCTGGGTTACACCGCGGGGTATATCCCCGACATTAGCCCCCAAGTTTAGCTTGGATTTATCCATGGTAAACTTATGCTGCAAAATAAACACAAGAACAAATTTGACAGGTTGTGCTCCGGGTTAAGAATTCTTGTAAACCGGCACCTGAACATCCTTAAGTCCTTGTCATTTCCTTCTTCTAGAAAATCCGGGTCAATAGACCAGCTTCACAATCAATTTGTTTGTAGAAGAAATATCGTAAACAAATAATCCATCTGAGTCAGCTTCCAAAGCGCCGGCTTAAAATTATAGGTCTTGAAATACTCATCTGATATTCAGCCGGCTTGAAGATATAAAACTTGCCAGTTTATCATTCCCAAAAACTCCGGGTTATAAAAGACTGATGATGTCGAGTCATAATTGTTGTTGACACCGGGTCCTGTAATTGATCTTCCTGATTTGCTCAAAACTTATAATTTGAAGATGTTCCTCCTTATATATGCATAATACCTGTAGCCCCCAAGTCTTAAGAAGAGAACATGGTGATAGCTTAAGACTTGCTCCAATATAGGTGTTGCAACCAAAGAAGAAATCCGGTTTGTTCATCTCAATCATTAGTCATAAACTGAATATTCCACATAGGTAGCCCCCAAGCTCCGGGTTGTCATGCTTGCAGCAACCTGGGACTTGTAATTGCCTTATGCTCATAAAAACTTCAACCAGCGTAGCCTCCAAAAGCCGGGTCATTATGCAATAATGAGCAGGGACTTTATAAATATGATCATGCAGATTTGAACAGCAACGTGTAGCCCCCAAGGGCCGGCTCAGTAAGATAATATTGAGCTGGTACTTTATATATACTTCTTTGAAAAGAACATCATATAATGTAACCCCCATCATGGGGCGTGAACCCACGTCCACAAGGTTGAGAGCTTTGTGCTTTACCAACTAAGCAGTGGATCTCTTCAATAATAGATGAAATTTTGTGTACCTTGAATTGTTGACAAGAGCAATTGGTAGCCCCCAAGGGCCGGCTCATTACAATGTGATGAGTCGGGTCTTCAATAAGGCAAGCAAAAAGATGACTTTGCATTAGTCCCCAAGTGTCATGGTGCATGCTTGCAGCAACATGAGACTTGCATATTTGATATAATCTCAATTGAATAATGTAGCCCCCAAGTGCCGGGTCGTAAGCCTGCAGCGACTCGGGATTGTTCCTTCTATTGTAGAATAAATCATATCCTTTGATAAAATAATAGCCATTGTGCTAAAATGACTTTGAAAACCTCAAATAATACTGGTTATTGATAATCACAATAGAAATCCAGCCATGTTGGCTATTCAAGATTTGAATAATATAACCCGGTATGAAAATCTCAATCATTCAATATCATCATGAAAATCCAGCCAGTTTTGGCTATTAAAAACTTGAATACCTCATCGGTTGATAAGTAAACCCGGAGTTTAAATACCCGGCGGCTCTTGGCCGACGACGATTTAATTCGCCTTCATTGTAAGCCGGAATTTTTATAACCTGGCGGCTTATAGCCTTTGAGAAAAATCCAGAACGGATAATTATTTTGAAGCATCAAGCTTGGTAATGAGCTTGAACTTAATCATTTATATGTCCTATTCCTGCAAATCCTGCAAAGAGTTTAAACAAAAAATGCCCTGGCGACTTAACGTCAAAAGCCAGGGCGGGTAACCACCCAAATGTAGTCTTATCCTGCACACAAATAGATCACAAGATCCCTATGATCCATTGAATGATACCGCCGGCTTATGTGACCCGGACAGTGAAGTTGTATAAAAACAGATAAAAATTTTTAGGCCTCTGATTCGAATACCTGCGATTGTAAGAGCCAGCACATATGATATTTGTGACAACTCAAATACCTGCGGTTGTATAAAAACAGATAAAATTTTTGAGGCCTCTGATTCGAATACGATCAGTAAACCGTTCCAAAGGGGTTAAGCTAAGATTCGAATACGATCATATAGCCCTCAGTGGCGTTGGCGTTGCCGATCAAAGTGGGTATCAATAGCTATGTTCTCTTTGGTTCAAATACGACCTATGTTTGAACAGGAAACCCCCAAATGACCACTGTGATATTGAATTTGTACTGCTGGTTTACATGACCTGTGTAATAAGGGTGATAACCCAATCCTTAGAAGCCAATGCTTCCATATAAATGATGGTTGTCATAAGCCGACGACTTATAGTCAAAAGTCAAGCCGGGTTAATCATAAAACACTTATATACATTTAAGATATAATCCCCAAAAGATCTCAAGTTAAGTAATTGTGGCTGCAATAAACTTACCCGAGATAGAATAAAACTTTTTGAGGCTTCTGATTCGGATACGATCAGTAAACCGTTTCAAAGGGGTTAAGCTAAGATTCGAATACGATCATATAGCCCCCAGTGGCTTTGGCGATGCCGATCAAGTGGGTATCGATAGCTATGTTCTCTTTGGTTTGAATACGACCTATGTTTGAACAGGAAGCCCCCAAATGACCATAAGATTTGTTTAATGACGCTGATTCGTATACAATCCACGTCAGACCCAAAGGGGTTAAGCTATGATTCATATATGATCAAGAAGCCCCCAAGTGGGTTTGGCAGTATGCCGATCAAGCGGGTTTCGACAGCTATGTTCTCTTTGGTTCAGATACGACCTATGTTTGAATAGGAAGCCCCCAAGTGATCATAATAAGATAAGCCGTACGGCACGATACATATGTTTAAACCGCGCATCATGGCAGCAAGTTCTTTTTGGCACCCTGTAATCTTTCTGAGAACTCGAACTTGCGAGAGATTAACTCTTTTGAACCGGAAGCTAAACCGGATTTGAAAGCTTCAAAACTTTGAGAGAGATAAATTTACCCTGAGCCGAATTTTAAACCAGATATTAAACCGGAGTCCTTTTTGTAAGCCGGAAATTTTCTGACGGCCTTTAAACTTTTCACCAATATAGCGGTAGCCTCTGGAACCGGGTTATCATTCCTTCCAATGACCCGAAGTTCCCGAGTCATGTCATTGTAGCCCCCGAGTCTTAAGACGACTCGAGGAGTTGCCTTGAGATTCTCCACATTTGACCGTGATATAAATCGGTATGAGTCATTCAACGTCTCAGTGATATAACTTGTCCTGCACTGGAGAACTTGCAAGCGAGAGTAGTTTCTCTTTTAAAGATGGCAATATATAATATAAAATATGCTGGATGAATTTCACCTGATGCGTCAGGTCAGTAATGATCACCGCGGAGTTGATGATCACCATGGTGAAGCTGAAATCAATCACAGCCGAGCCGGCCGCGGGAGCAGACAGATGAGTCGGCCGCGGTGTTGTAAGCCGGTGTGGACGAGCAAGTTGTCCTCTTCGTTGTAAGCCGGCGCAGACGCGTGAACCGGCTGCGAGAGCGGACGGGCGAGTCATCCGCGACATTGTAAGGCGGTGCGGACGGGCTAGTCGGCCGACATGTTGATGCAAAATGGACCGTAACACACATGTCCGTGAAGCTGTGCGGCACAGCCGAACGTGCATCCGCGGTATAATGGCATAAACAATTGTCTTGTGTAAAAATGTTAAAGGGCAGAGTAATTGTTCTTTTGACAAAAACAATAAGTGTCTAATAAGATAAGTTCAGATAGATATCACCTGATGTTTGTGAATGATAGATGATCTGTATGCCGTGTCAGAGGCGACTCACGGTGGCTTCGCACAGCAGAGGCAGCTCAACGCAGCCTCAGCGGCTCAATAACGCTGAGTGGTCTTTCAGATGATTTGGTCCAGGTACAGTCTGACATGGACGCACGTACCTGAACTGTGTGCATTGCAATTAGTAGCACTTTGATACACTTGCTTCATAGCATCTTCACTCCAAAGCTAGCTAGTAGCATGTCAGTCAACACGGGTAGCTCAGCTTGGAGCTAGCGACCGCAACTCAACGTGCAACAAGTGTCGTCCGAGTCCGTGCTCACGCCGGGTCCCTTCTCCAAGTCGCGGCCGGTTTGACCCATCCATCCCAGTCGTGGTTGGTCTCCGATTTTGTGTTTGACTGTACACGTGTGGATTCGATCAGCAGCGTGTCTTCTTGATGAATAGTAGTACTCAAGTAGTACTGCTTGATTAATCTTGATGGGAGTAGTTGGAATAAACAATAGATTTGATTGACGGCCCCTGGATTGCAGCGTCGTAGTCAAAAATTCCTTATTCATCAACCTGTATCATGATGAATCGCCCAAGGCTAATTCGGACTCGGCGGAATCTTCACGGCGCGTGAGGCGGCCGCATGACCTGTAACCCCTAAACAATCTCAATCCCATATCCGCCGCCGCAAGAACACTTCGTCAATCTTAACTAACAAACTCATTGTTGATGTGAATTTTCCACACCGGTTTTTGTTGAGCCGGAAAATTACGAACTTCTCAAACCCTAAAAAGATCCCTTCAAGAACTCAACACCACCGTGCGCAGCCCCACGGTGGGCGCCAACTGTCGTGGAATTAACACGTCAGATGTCCTTAGTGTCAGGACTTAGTCGTGAGGCCAACGCATCTATGTGGTAGCTTGAGAGGGGTTGATCGGGACGAGAGACGCAACACACAAGACAAGGATTTAGACAGCTTCGGGCCCCGGGAAACATCATCCGGTAACAACCCTACATGCTGTTTGTGGCTAGGTCTCATTTTGCTCATCAGAAGAGTCGCCGCATAAGCCGGCTCCCCCTTTGTGTCTAGCCCTAGATATTATTTCTTGTTTTTCTCTCCCTCTTTGGGGAGCCCTGCCCCTCCTTATATAAGTTAGAGGGGCAGGTTACATGTGGAGTCCTAGTAGGACTAGCCTATCTTGTATTACAAGCCGGATACAAGTCCGGGTCTTGATTCCTTGTAAGGGAGATACTCCTCACGCCTTTCCTCTTAAGCCGGCCTATCATACGTAAGCCAGCCTTCTGGGCCTTGAGCCTCCTGGGCCCCCGGGTCTTGTCGCTCCTCTGATCCACTTGCCAGGTCACCCATAAGTCGCCAGGATCGGGCGGGTCACTTAGTGTGTCGTCCAGTCAGGGCGGGTCATTAGTGAGTCGCCAAGTTCGGCCGGGTTATACCTTGCGGCCAGGTTACACCGTGGGGTATATCCCCGATAGCTTCCGTGCGTCCAGATCCAGATCTGGATCGGGTCAAGTCTTAGGGTTGACCCCGAAATCTTCTAAGTCTGTGTTATTTTATATCCATGTTCATCGCATCATAACTCCGTCATCGTAGCTCCGTTTCATGCGCATGATCTATCAAAATGTTCATCAGGATGTGCTCTTCATTTTGTTCCATTGGGCCATATTCATTTGAGGTCATCTAGATGCCTGAATCTCTGATGCAAGAGTGCTTCATACTGTTAGTTCCTGTTTCTTAACAGAATGTGTGCATTTGTCATTTTTGCTACATTTATTGTGTGCATCTTATGGGCATGAGCTCTACATGTGATTTGAACTATGCCATGTCTTCTTTACAGAGGTTCTTACCATGTATTTTTGTGAATAATATGGTGACTAGCACAAGAATGCAAACTAGGCTTCGTGATGTTGCTGATTTTAGTCCCTGTTCTGCTGTTATTTTGATGCCATGTAAACTTGATGCTACAAAGAGATCCATGCATATTTTGAGATACTTCAGTAAGGATGTTTTGAACATATGGTTATGCTCTATCCATCCATGCCCCTGGTTGCAATTATGGAGTAGTATAGCATGTCATTTTCGTGCTCTACTTTTGCTTCAAAATGTTTCCTGGCAGATTGTTTACATGTTATTCATTTTTGCCAAGGTTGTTGTAGTTGATCCTTGCATGCTATGAACTTGTTCTTGCCATGGTTAGCTTCATAAACACATCTTCTTGCTGATGCTATGCTTATCTTGTCATGAAATGACTTGTGGTGAGTGATTCGAGCTCGCGAAGATGCCTTCGTAATTCTGTCAATGCCATGCTCTGTTTGCTGAATCTGTTAACGAAACTTGCTATGTTTACATGGGTGCCATCATATCTTCTGGTCCTTTTTCGCTCATGGTCAGTAAGGGACTTTTGTTCTATGCTTTGAGTAGAATCATGTCATGCCTTGTTTTGCTATTATAAGTTCCTGTAGCATGTTGATAACTTGCTCTGAACATTGCTTCCTGATGCTGTTTATGCCATGTCCAACCTGATATTTTTTGCACTTTCGCCATGCTTGTTTGAACCTGTTGTGGTGTGATTTAGCCGTAGCTCAGTGTTCCTATTTTGTTAAGCATCTCCTGTAGATCACTACATATGCTTTGTTAGTATGTTGGGGTGCTGTAGCATAGTTTCTTGTTGCATGTTAAGTAGCATCGTGCTGTTAATCGCAGATTTGTGCCATTCTTGTTTTGCTTGCCATTCGCAAACCGTGCATCCGTTTCCGGTGATCTTTATATCGATTTCAACTGAAATCATCTCATCTTTCCAGCGGCATACTTGGTTTGACAAGTTGATGCCTTGTTCATCCTCTTTCCTCCCGGAGCACGCATACGCATTGCATATCACATCTCGCATATCATGACATGTTTTGCATCATGTTGTTTGTGCATTGCACCGTGATTTATTGTGTTCCTTTGCTTGTGTTCTTACTTTGGGTAGAGCCGGAAGACGAGTGCGTGCACGAGGAACCTGTTGAGTACGCTAACGAGGATCAAGCCTTCGACAACTCTGAGAACCTTGCAGGCAAGATGACCATACCTTCGATATCACTTCTATCTTTGCTTTGCTAGTTGCTCGCTCTATCGCTATGTTAGCTCTACCTTCCACTGTTTATCTTGCCTCCCTATTGCCATGTCAAACCTCTAACCATCCTGTCCTAGCAAACCGTTGTTTGGCTATGTCACCGCTTTTGCTCAGCCCCTCTTATAGCGTTGTTAGTTGCAGGTGAAGATGAAGTTTGTTCCTGGTCGGAACATGGATATTTTTGGGATATCACAATATCTCCTGTTTAATTAATGCACCTTATATACTTGGTAAAGGGTGGAAGGCTCGGCCTTATGCCTGGTGTCTTGTTCCACTCTTGCCGCCCTAGTTTCCGTCATACCGGTGTTATGTTCCTTGATTTTGCCTTCTTTACACGGTTGGGTGATTTATGGGACCCCCTTGACAGTTCGCTTTGAATAAAACTCCTCCAGCAAGGCCCAACTTTGGTTTTACCATTTGCCACCTAAGCCTTTTTCCCTTGGGTTTTCGCGAGCCCAAGGGTCATCTTTATTTTAGACCCCCCCACCCCCCCGGGCCAGTGCTCCTTCGAGTGTTGGTCCGAACCGAGCCGCCTGCGGGGCCACCTCGGGGAAACTCGAAGTCTGGTTTTACTCGTAGCCTGTCTCATCCGGTGTGCCCTGAGAACGAGATATGTGCAGCTCCTATCGGGATTTGTCGGCACAGTTGGGTGGTCTTGCTGGTCTTGTTTTACCATTGTTGAAATGTCTTGCGAACCGGGATTCCGAGACTGATCGGGTCTTCCCGGGAGAAGGTATATCCTTCATTGACCGCGAGAGCTTGTGATGGGCTAAGTTGGGACACCCCTGCAGGGTATATTATCTTTCGAAAGCCGTGCCTGCGGTTATGAGGCAGATGGGAATTTGTTAATGTCCGGTTGTTGATAACTTGACACTTGACTTCAATAAAATGCATCAACCGTGTGTGTAGCCGTGATGGTCTCTTCTCGGCGGAGTCTGGGAAGTGAACACGGTTTGAGTTATGCTTGACGTAAGTAGTTTCAGGATCACTTCTTGATCACTTCTAGCTTCTCGACCGATGTGTTTCTTCTCTTCTCGCTCTCACTTGCGTATGTTAGCCACCATATATGCTTAGTGCTTGCTGCAGCTCCACCATATTACCCCTTTTCCTACATATGAGCTTAAATAGTCTTGATCTCACGGGTGTGAGATTGCTGAGTCCCCGTGACTCACAGATTCTACCAAAAACAGATGCAGGTACCGAGGATACCAGCGCAGATGGCACAACCGAGCTCAAGTGGGAGTTTGACGAGGTCCTTGGTCGTTACTATGTTTCGTTTCCAGATGATCAGTAGTGGAGCCCAGTCGGGACGATCGGGGATCTAGCATTTGGGGTTGTCTTCCTTTCATTTGGATTTGACCGTAGCCGGTCTATGAGTGTATTTTGAATGATGTATGATCTTAATTATGTATTGTGTGAAGTGGCGATTGTAAGCCAACTCTCTTTATGCCATTCTTGTTCATTACATGGGATTGTGTGAAGATGACCCTTCTTGCAACAAAACCACCATGCGGTTATGCCTTTAAGTTGTGCTTTGACACGTGGGAGATATAGCCGCATCGTGGGCGTTACAAAACTTTCGGGAGTATATATAATAAATTTTTACCGACCAAAATACGTAACATACAAGAAAACGGAGTCCGAGAGGCACACGAGGTGCCCACAAGACAGGGGGGCGCGCGGCCTCCTCTCTCGTGCGAGCCTCGTGTCCCTTTCGGACTACTTCTTTCTTCCTAAAATTCTTAAATAATCCAAAACTGATAAAAATTGCCACTAGAGTTGTTTTGGAGTCGGTTTACTTACCGTACCACGTACCTATGCCTTTTCGGAGTCTGAAACGTTCTGGAAATTGTCTTTTATGTATTCCTCAGGGGTTAGGTTTAAATAATATTAGTTTCGACATTGATAGGATTACCTGAAATATAATGTTTAATTCTTTGACCGTTTACCAACCTCGGATTTGTGCCTTCGAAGTTGTTGATTTTTATAGCACCAGAACGATAGACCTCCTCGATAACATAGGGACCTTCCCATTTTGAGAGAAGTTTTCCTGCAAAAAATCTTAAACAAGAGTTGAATAATAACACATAATCTCCTACGTTAAACTCATGCTTTTGTATCCTCTTATCATGCCACCGTTTGACTTTTTCTTTGAAAAGCTTGGCATTCTCATATGCTTGGGTTCTCCATTCATCAAGTGAGCTAATATCAAACAACCTCTTCTCACCGGCAAGTTTGAAGTCATAATTGAGCTCTTTAATAGCCCAATATGCTTTATGTTCAAGTTCAAGTGGTAAATGACATGCTTTTCCATAAACCATCTTATATGGAGACATACCCATAGGATTTTTGTATGCAGTTCTATAGGCCCATAATGCATCATCAAGTTTTTTGGACCAATTCTTTCAAGATCTATTCACAGTCTTTTGCAAAATTAATTTGAGCTCTCTATTGCTCAACTCTACTTGACCACTAGACTGCGGGTGATAAGGAGATGCGATTCTATGATTGACATCATACTTAGCAAGCATCTTATGGAAAGCACCATGAATAAAGTGTGAACCGCCATCACTCATAAGATATCTAGGGACTCAAAACCTCAGAAAAATAACTTCTTTAAGCATTTTAATAGAAGTGTTATGATCAGCACTACTAGTTGGAATAGCTTCTACCCACTTAGTAACGTAATCAACAGCAACTAAAATATGTGTATAACCATTTGAGGCAGGAAAAGGTCCCATATAATCAAAGCCCCAAACATCAAACGGTTCAATAACAAGAGAATAATTCATAGGCATTTCTTGACGTCTACTAATGTTACCTATTCTTTGACATTCATCACAAGATAAGACAAATTTACGAGCATCTTTGAAGAGAGTAGGCCAATAAAAACCAGATTGTAGTATCTTGTGTGCAGTTCTATCTCCAGCGTGGTGTCCTCCATAAGATTCAGAGTGACACTTGCGTAGGATTTGTTCCTGTTCATGCTCAAGCACACAACGTCTAATAATACCGTCTACTCCTTCTTTATAAAGGTGTGGATCATCCCAGAAGTAATGTCTTAAATCATAAAAGAACTTTTTCTTTTGCTGGTATGTGAAACTAGGCGGTATATATTTAGCAACAATGTAATTAGCATAATCAGCATACCAAGGAGCAGTACGAGAAGCATTGACAACCGCTAATTGTTCATCAGGAAAACTATCATTAATAGGCAGTGGGTCATCAAGAACATTCTCTAACCTAGACAAGTTGTCTGCAACGGGGTTCTCAGCTCCCTTTCTATCAATAATATGCAAGTCAAATTCTTGGAGCAAAAGAACCCACCTAATGAGTCTAGGCTTAACATCTTTCTTTTCCATAAGATATTTAATAGCAGCATGATCGGTGTGAATAGTAACTTTGGAATCAACAATATAAGGTCTAAACTTATCACATGCAAACACAACTGCTAAGAACTCTTTTTTAGTAGTAGCATAATTTCTCTGGGCAGAATCAAGAGTCTTACTAGCATACTGGATAACATTCAATTTCTTATCGACTCTTTGCCCTAAAACAGCACCTACAACATAATCACTAGCATCACACATAATTTCAAAAGGTAAATTCCAATCAGGTGGCTGAACAATAGGTGCTGTGATCAAAGCTTTCTTAAGTGTTTCAAATGCTTCTACACAATCATCATCAAAGACAAAAGGAATATCTTTTTGCAATAAATTAGTCAGAGGCCTAGATATTTTAGAAAAGTCTTCAATGAACCTCCTGTAAAAATCGGCATGACCAAGGAAACTTCTTATACCTTTTATGTCCTTGGGACATGGCATCTTTTCAATAGCATCAACTTTAGCTTTATCAACTTCAATACCTCTCTTGGAGATCTTGTGCCCCAAGACAATGCCTTCATTAACCATAAAGTGACACTTTTCCCAATTCAGGACGAGACTAGTTGTTGGGAAACGTTGCAGAAAATTAAAATTTTTCCTACGGTTTCACCAAGATCCATCTATGAGTTCATCTAAGCAACGAGTCATGGGAGAGAGATTGCATCTACATACCACTTGTAGATCGCGTTCGGAAGCGTTTGGGGAAACGGTGATGATGGAGTCGTACTCGCCGTGATTCAGATCACCGGAGATCCTAGCGCCGAACGGACGGCACCTCCACATTCAACACACGTACGGAGCAGATGACGTCTCCTCCTTCTTGATCCAGCAAGGGGGAAGGAGAGGTTGATGATGATGGCTCCAGCAGCAGCACAACGGCGTGGTGGTGGTGAAACAGCAGCACTCTGGCAGGGCTTCGCCAAGCACGTGACGGAGGAGGAAGAGGTGTAGCAGGGGAAGGGGGCGCCAGGACTTCAGGGTGCGGCTGCCCCCTTCCCCCCTCCCTTTATATAGCCCCCCAAGGGGGGGCGCCGGCCCTGGGAGATCCAATCTCCCAAGGGGGCAGCGGCCAGGGGGGTTGGAGTGCCCCCCAAGGCATGTGGTGCGCCCCCCCTCCACCCTAGGGTTTCAACCCTAGGCGCACGGGGTGGGCCTAGGGGGGCGCACCAGCCCACTATGGGCTGGTTCCCCTCCCACTTCAGCCCATGGGGCCCTCCGGGATGGGTGGCCCCACCCGGTGGACCCCCGGGACCCTTCCGGTGGTCCCGGTACAATAGCGGGTGACCCCGAAACTTTCCCGATGGCCGAAATACCACTTCCTATATATAATTCTTTACCTCCGGACCATTCCGAAACTCCTCGTGACGTCCAGGATCTCATCTGGGACTCCGAACAACATTCGGTATACTGCATACTCATATTCATGCAACCCTAGCGTCACCGAACCTTAAGTGTGTAGACCCTACGGGTTCGGGAGACATGCAGACATGACCAAGACGGCTCTCGGGCAATAACCAACAGCGGGATCTGGATACCCATGTTGGCTCCCACATGCTCCTCAATGATCTCATCGGATGAACCACGATGTCGAGGATTCGAACAACCCTGTATACAATTCCCTTTGTCAATCGGTATGTTACAAGCCCGAGACTCGATCGTCGGTATCCCAATACCTCGTTCAGTCTCGATACCGGCAAATCACTTTACTCGTACCGTAATGCATGATCCTGTGACCAAACACTTGGTCACTTTGAGCTCATTATGATGATGCATTACCGAGTGGGCCCAGAGATACCTCTCCGTCATACGGAGTGACAAATCCCAGTCTCGATCCGTGTCAACCCAACAGACACTTTCGGAGATACCTGTAGTGCACCTTTATAGTCGCCCAATTACGTTGTGATGTTTGGTACACCCAAAGCACTCCTACGGTATCCGGGAGTTACACGATCTCATGGTCTAAGGAAAGGATACTTGACATTGGAAAAGCTCTAGCAAAACGAACTACACGATCTTGTGCTATGCATAGAATTGGGTCTTGTCCATCACAAAATTCTCCTAATGATGTGATCCCGTTGTCAACGACATCTAATGTCCATAGTCAGGAAACCATGACTATCTGTTAACCAACGAGCTAGTCAACTAGAGGCTTACTAGGGACGTATTGAGGTCTATGTATTCACACGTGTATTACGATTTCTGAATAATACAGTAATAGCATGAATAAAAGACAATTATCATGAACAAGGAAATATAATAACAATCCTTCTATTATTGCCTCTAGGGCATATTTCCAACAGTCTCCCACTTGCACTAGAGTCAATAATCTAGTTACATTGTGATGAATCGAACACCCATAGAGTTCTGGTGTTGATCATGTTTTGCTCGCGGAAGAGGTTTAGTCAACGGATCTGCGACATTCAGATCCGTATGTACTTTGCAAATATCTATGTCTCCATCTTGAACATTTTCGCGGATGGAGTTGAAACGATGCTTGATGTGCCTGGTCTTCTTGTGAAACCTGGGCTCCTTGGCAAGGGCAATAGCTCCAGTGTTGTCACAGAAGAGTTTGATCGGCCCCGACGCATTGGGTATGACTCCTAGGTCGGTGATGAACTCCTTCACCCAAATAGCTTCATGCGCTGCCTCCGAGGCTGCCATGTACTCCGCTTCACACGTAGACCTCTCCACGACGCTCTGCTTGCAGCTGCACCAGCTTACTGCTCCACTATTCAACATATACACGTATCCGGTTTGTGACTTAGAGTCATCTAGATCTGTGTCGAAGCTAGCGTCGACGTAACCCTTTACGACGAGCTCTTCGTCACCTCCATAAACGAGAAACATGTCCTTTGTCCTTTTCAGGTACTTCAGGATATTCTTGACCGCTGTCCAGTGTTCCTTGCCGGGATTACTTTGGTACCTTCCTACCAAACTTACAGCAAGGTTTACATTAGATCTGGTACACAGCATGGCATACATAATAGATCCTATGGCTGAGGCATAGGGGATGACGCTCATCTCTTCTTTATCTTTTGCCGTGGTCGGGCATTGAGCCGAGCTCAATCTCACACCTTGCAGTACCGGCAAGAACCCTTTCTTGGACTGATCCATTTTGAACTTCTTCAAAATCTTATAAAGGTATGTGCTTTGTGAAAGACCTATGAGGCGTCTTGATCTATCCCTATAGATCTTGATGCCTAATATGTAAGCAGCTTCTCCAAGGTCCTTCATTGAAAAACACTTATTCAAGTAGGCCTTAATGATGTCCAAGAATTCTATATCATTTCCCATCAAGAGTATGTCATCTACATATAATATGAGAAATGCTACAGAGCTCCCACTCACTTTCTTGTAAACGCAGGCTTCTCCATAAGTCTGCGTAAACCCAAACGCTTTGATCATCTCATCAAAGCGAATGTTCCAACTCCGAGATGCTTGCACCAGCCCATAAATGGATCGCTGGAGCTTGCATACTTTGTTAGCGTTCTTAATATCGACAAAACCTTCCGGCCGCATCATATACAGCTCTTCCTTAAGATAACCGTTAGGGAATGCCGTTTTGACGTCCATCTGCCATATCTCATAATCATAGTATGCGGCAATTGCTAACATGATTCGGACGGACTTAAGCTTCGCTACGGGAGAGAAAGTCTCATCGTAGTCAATCCCTTGAACTTGTCGATAACCCTTAGCGACAAGTCGAACTTCGGGCAAGTCAGTCTTCTTCTTAAAGATCCATTTGTTTTCTATCGCTCGCCGATCATCGGGCAAGTCAGTCAAAGTCCATACTTTGTTCTCATACATGGATTTTATCTCGGATTTCATGGCTTCAAGCCATTTGTTGGAATCTGGGCCCGCCATCGCTTCTTCATAGTTCGAAGGTTCACCGTTGTCTAACAACATGATTTCCAGGACAGGGTTGCCGTACCACTCTGGTGTGGAACGTGTCCTTGTGGACCTACGAAGTTCAGTAGCAACTTGATCCGAAGTACCTTGATCATCATCATTATTTTCCTCTTCAGTTGGTGTAGGCATCACAGGAACACTTTCGTGAGCTGCACTACTATTCCGTTCAAGAGGTAGTACTTCATCGAGTTCTACTTTCCTCCCACTCACTTCTTTCGAGAGAAACTCTTTTTCCAGAAAGGATCCGTTCTTGGCAAAAAAGATCTTGCCCTCGTATCTTAAGTAGAAGGTATACCCAATGGTTTCCTTAGGGTATCCTATGAAGACGCATTTTTCTGACTTGGGTTCGAGCTTTTCAGGTTGAAGTTTCTTGACATAAGCATCGCATCCCCAAACTTTTAGAAACGACAGCTTAGGTTTCTTCCCAAACCATAATTCATACGGTGTCGTCTCAACGGATTTAGACGGTGCCCTATTTAAAGTGAATGTAGCTGTCTCTAGAGCGTATCCCCAAAATGATAGCGGTAAATCGGTAAGAGACATCATAGACCGCACCATATCCAATAGAGTGCGATTACGACGTTCGGACACACCGTTACGCTGAGGTGTTCCAGGCGGCGTGAGTTGTGAAACGATTCCACATTTCCTTAAGTGTGTACCAAATTCGTGACTTAAGTATTCTCCTCCACGATCTGATCATAGGAATTTTATCTTTCGGTCACGTTGATTCTCTACCTCATTCTGAAATTCCTTGAACTTTTCAAAGGTCTCAGACTTGTGTTTCATTAAGTAGACATACCCATATCTACTCAAGTCATCAGTGAGAGTGAGAACATAACGATATCCTCCGCGAGCCTCAACGCTCATTGGACCGCACAAATCGGTATGTATGATTTCCAACAAGTTGGTTGCTCGCTCCATTGTTCCAGAGAACGGAGTCTTGGTCATCTTGCCCATGAGGCATGGTTCGCATGTGTCAAATGATTCATAATCGAGAGACTCCAAAAGTCCATCAGCATGGAGCTTCTTCATGCGCTTGACACCAATGTGACCAAGGCGGCAGTGCCACAAGTATGTGGGACTATCGTTATCAACTTTACATCTTTTGGTATTCACGCTATGAATATGTGTAACATTACGCTCGAGATTCATTAAGAATAAACCATTGACCATAGGGGCATGACCATAAAACATATCTCTCATATAAATAGAACAACCATTATTCTCGGACTTAAATGAGTAGCCATCTCGTATCAAACGAGATCCAGATACAATGTTCATGCTCAAACTTGGCACCAAATAACAATTATTAAGGTTTATAACTAATCCCGTAGGTAAATGTAGAGGTAGCGTGCCGACGGCGATCACATCGACCTTGGAACCATTCCCGACGCGCATCGTCACCTCGTCCTTCGCCAGTCTCCGCTTATTCCGCAGCTCCTGCTGTGAGTTACAAATATGAGCAACGGCACCGGTATCAAATACCCAGGAGTTACTACGAGTACTGGTAAGGTACACATCAATTACATGTATATCAAATATACCTTTAGTGTTGCCGGCCTTCTTATCCGCTAAGTATTTGGGGCAGTTCCGCTTCTAGTGACCCTTCCCCTTGCAATAAAAGCACTCAGTTTCAGGCTTGGGTCCATTCTTTGACTTCTTCCCGGCAACTGGCTTATCGGGCGCGGCAACATCTTTGCCGTCCTTCTTGAAGTTCTTCTTACCCTTGCCCTTCTTGAACTTAGTGGTCTTATTGACCATCAACACTTGATGTTCTTTCTTGATTTCAACCTCTGCCGACTTCAGCATTGAAAATACTTCAGGAATGGTCTTCACCATCCCCTGCATATTGTAGTTCATCACAAAGCTCTTGTAGCTTGGTGGGAGCGACTGAAGGATTCTGTCAATGACCGCCTCATCCGGGAGGTTAATGTCCAGCTGGGACAGGCGGTTGTGCAACCCAGACATTTTGAGTATGTGCTCACTGACAGAACTATTTTCCTCCATCTTACAACTATAGAACTTGTCGGAGACTTCATATCTCTCGACCCGGGCATGAGCTTGGAAAACTAGTTTCAGCTCCTCGAACATCTCATATGCTCCGTGTTGCTCAAAACGCTTTTGGAGCCCCGGTTCTAAGTTGTAAAGCATGCCGCACTAAACGAGGGAGTAATCATCAGCACGAGACTGCCAAGCATTCATAATGTCTTGGTTCTCTGGGACGGGAGCATCACCTAGCGGTCCTTCTAGGACATATTGTTTCCTGGCAGCTATGAGGATGATCCTCAGGTTCCGGACCCAATCCGTATAGTTGCTGCCATCATCTTTCAGCTTGGTTTTCTCTAGGAACGCGTTGAAGTTCATGTTGACATGAGCGTTGGCCATTTGATCTACAAGACATATTTGCAAAAGTTTTTAGACTAAGTTCATGATAATTAAGTTCATCTAGTCAAATTATTGAATGAACTCCCACTCCGATTAGACATCCCTCTAGTCATCTAAGTGTTACATGATCTGAGTCGACTAGGCCGTGTCCGATCATCACGTGAGACGGACTAGTCATCGTCGGTGAACATTCTCATGTTGATCGTATCTTCCATACGACTCGTGTTCGACCTTTCGGTCTCCGTGTTCCGAGGCCATGTATGTACATGCTAGGCTCGTCAAGTTAACCCTAAGTGTTTTGCATGTGTAAAACTGTCTTACACCCGTTGTATGTGAATGTAAGGATCTATCACACCCGATCATCACGTGGTGCTTCGAAACGACGAACTTTAGCAACGGTGCATAGTTAGGGGAGAACACTTCTTGAAATTGTTGTAAGGGATCATCTTATTTACTACCGTCGTTCTAAGTAAACAAGATGCATAATCATAATAAACATCACATGCAATTATATAGTAGTGACATGATATGGCCAATATCATATAGCTCCATTGATCTCCATCTTCGGGGCTCCATGATCATCTTGTCACCGGCATGACACCATGATCTCCATCATCGTGTCTTCATGAAGTTGTCACGCCAACGACTACTTCTACTTCTATGGCTAACGCGTTTAGCAATAAAGTAAAGTGATTTACATGGCGTTCTTCAATGACACGCAGGTCATACAAAAAATAAAGACAACTCCTATGGCTCCTGCCGGTTGTCATACTCATCGACATGCAAGTCGTGATTCCTATTACAAGAACATGATCTCATACATCACAATATATCATTCATCATTCATCACAACTTCTGGCCATATCACATCACATGACAATTGCTGCAAAAACATGTTAGACGTCCTCTAATTGTTGTTGCATCTTTTACGTGGCTGCAATTGGGTTCTAGCAAGAATGTTTTCTTACCTACGAATAACCACAACGTGATTTTGTCAACTTCTATTTACCCTTCATAAGGACCCTTTTCATCGAATCCGCTCCAACTAAAGTGGGAGAGACAGACACCCGCCAGCCACCTTATGCAACTAGTGCATGTCAGTCGGTGGAACCGGTCTCACGTAAGCGTACGTGTAAGGTTGGTCCGGGCCGCTTCATCCCACAATACCAATGAAGCAAGAAAAGACTAGTAGCGGCAAGCAAGTTGACAAGATCTACGCCCACAACAAAATTGTGTTCTACTCGTGCAATAAAGAACTACGCATAGACCTAGCTCATGATGCCACTGTTGGAGAACGTTGCAGAAAATTAAAATTTTTCCTAGGTTTCACCAAGATCCATCTATGTGTTCATCTAAGCAACGAGTCATGGGAGAGAGATTGCATCTACATACCACTTGTAGATCGCGTTCGGAAGCGTTTGGGGAAATGGTGATGATGGAGTCGTACTCGCCGTGATTCAGATCACCGAAGATCCTAGCGCCGAACGGACGGCACCTCCGCGTTCAACACACGTACGGAGCAGATGATGTCTCCTCCTTCTTGATCCAGCAAGGGGAAGGAGAGGTTGATGATGATGGCTCTAGCAGCAGCACTCCGGCAGGGCTTCGCCAAGCACGTGACGGAGGAGGAAGAGGTGTAGCAGGGGAAGGGGGCGCCAGGACTTCAGGATGCGGCTGCCCCCTTCCCCCCTCCCTTTATATAGGCCCCCAAGGGGGGGCGTCGGCCCTGGGAGATCCAATCTCCCAAGGGGGCGGCGGCCAGGGGGGTTGGAGTGCCCCCCAAGGCATGTGGTGCGCCCCCCCACCCTAGGGTTTCAACCCTAGGCGCAGGGGGTGGGCCTAGGGGGGTGCACCAGCCCACTATGGGCTGGTTCCCCTCCCACTTCAGCCCATGGGGCCCTCCAGGATGGGTGGCCCCACCCGGTGGACCCCCGGGACCCTTCCGGTGGTCCCGGTACAATACCGGGTGACCCCGAAACTTTCCCGGTGGCCGAAATACCACTTCCTATATATAATTCTTTACCTCCGGACCATTCCGAAACTCCTTGTGACGTCCGGGATCTCATCCGGGACTCTGAACAACATTCAGTATACTGCATACTCATATTCATATAACCCTAGCGTCACCGAACCTTAAGTGTGTAGACCCTACGGGTTCGGGAGACATGCAGACATGACCGAGATGGCTCTCGGGCAATAACCAACAGCGGGATCTGGATACCCATGTTGGCTCCCACATGCTCCTTGATGATCTCATCGGATGAACCACGATGTCGAGGATTCGAACAACCCTGTATACAATTCCCTTTGTCAATCGGTACGTTACAAGCCCGAGACTCGATCGTCGGTATCCCAATACCTCGTTCAGTCTCGTTACCGGCAAGTCACTTTACTCGTACCGTAATGCATGATCCCGTGACCAAACACTTGGTCACTTTGAGCTCATTATGATGATGCATTATCGAATGGGCCCAGAGATACCTCTCCGTCATACGGAGTGACAAATCCCAGTCTCGATCCGTGTCAACCCAACAGACACTTTCGGAGATACCTGTAGTGCACCTTTATAGTCGCCCAATTACGTTGTGACGTTTGGTACACCCAAAGCACTCATACGGTATCCGGGAGTTACACGATCTCATGGTCGAAGGAAAGGATACTTGACATTGAAAAAGCTCTAGCAAAATGAACTACACGATCTTGTGCTATGCTTAGAATTGGGTCTTGTCCATCACATCATTCTCCTAATGATGTGATCCCGTTGTCAACAACATCTAATGTCCATAGTCAGGAAACCATAACTATCTGTTAACCAACGAGCTAGTCAACTAGAGGCTTACTAGGGATGTATTGAGGTCTATGTATTCACACGTGTATTACGATTTCCGGATAATAGAGTTATAGCATGAATAAAAGACAATTATCATGAACAAGGAAATATAATAATAATGCTTTTATTATTGCCTCTAGGGCATATTTCCAACAGTCTCCCACTTGCACTAGAGTCAATAATCTAGTTACATTGTGATGAATCGAACACCCATAGAGTTCTGGTGTTGATCATGTTTTGCTCGCGAGAGAGGTTTATTCAACGGATCTGCGACATTCAGATCCGTATGTACTTTGCAAATATATATGTCTCCATCTTGAACATTTTCGCGGATGGAGTTGAAACGACGCTTGATGTGCCTGGTCTTCTTGTGAAACCTGGGCTCCTTGGCAAGGGCAATAGCTCCAGTGTTGTCACAGAAGAGTTTGATCGGCCCCGACGCATTGGGTATGACTCCTAGGTCGGTGACGAACTCCTTCACCCAAATAGCTTCATGCGCTGCCTCCGAGGCTGCCATGTACTCCGCTTCACACGTAGATCCCTCCACGACGCTCTGCTTGCAGCTGCACCAGCTTATTGCTCCATCATTCAACATATACACGTATCCGGTTTGTGACTTAGAGTCATCCAGATCTGTGTCGAAGCTAGCGTCGACGTAACCCTTTACGGCGAGCTCTTCGTCACCTCCATAAACGAGAAACATGTCCTTTGTCCTTTTCAGGTACTTCAGGATATTCTTGACCGCTGTCCAGTGTTCCTTGCCGGGATTACTTTGGTACCTTCCTACCAAACTTACGGCAAGGTTTACATCAGGTCTGGTACACAGCATGGCATACATAATAGATCCTATGGCTGAGGCATAGGGGATGACGCTCATCTCTTCTTTATATTTTGCCGTGGTCGGGCAATGAGCCGAGCTCAATCTCACACCTTGCAGTACCGGCAAGAACCCTTTCTTGGACTGGTCCATTTTGAACTTCTTCAAAATCTTATCAAGGTATGTGCTTTGTGAAAGACCTATGAGGCGTCTTGATCTATCCCTATAGATCTTGATGCCTAATATGTAAGCAGCTTCTCCAAGGTCCTTCATTGAAAAACACTTATTCAAGTAGGCCTTAATGTTGTCCAAGAATTCTATATCATTTCCCATCAAGAGTATGTCATCTACATATAATATGAGAAATGCTACAGAGCTCCCACTCACTTTCTTGTAAACGCAGGCTTCTCCATAAGTCTGCGTAAACCCAAACGCTTTGATCATCTCATCAAAGAGAATGTTCCAACTCCAAGATGCTTGCACCAGCCCATAAATGGATCGCTGGAGCTTGCATACTTTGTTAGCGTTCTTAAGATCGACAAAACCTTCCGACCGCATCATATACAACTCTTCCTTAAGATAACCGTTAAGGAATGCCATTTTGACGTCCATCTGCCATATCTCATAATCATAGTATGCGGCAATTGCTAACATGATTCGGACGGACTTAAGCTTCGCTACGGGAGAGAAAGTCTCATCGTAGTCAATCCCTTGAACTTGTCGATAACCCTTAGCGACAAGTCAAGCTTTATAGATGGTAATATTACCATCCGTGTCCGTCTTCTTCTTAAAGATCCATTTGTTTTCTATCGCTCGCCGATCATCGGGCAAGTCAGTCAAAGTCCATACTTTGTTTTTATACATGGATTTTATCTCGGATTTCATGGCTTCAAGCCATTTGTTGGAATCTGGGCCCGCCATCGCTTCTTCATAGTTCGAAGGTTCACCGTTGTCTAACAACATGATTTCCAGGACAGGGTTGCCGTACCACTCTGGTGCGGAACGTGTCCTTGTGGACCTACGAAGTTCAGTAGCAACTTAATTCGAAGTACCTTGATCATCATCATTATTTTCCTCTTTAGTTGGTGTAGGCATCACAGGAACATTTTCCTGAGCTGCACTACTATCCCGTTCAAGAGGTAGTACTTCATCGAGTTCTACTTTCCTCCCACTCACTTCTTTTGAGAGAAACTCTTTTTCCAGAAAGGATCCCTTCTTGGCAAAAAAGATCTTGCCCTCGGATCTTAAGTAGAAGGTATACCCAATGGTTTCCTTAGGGTATCCTATGAAGACGCATTTTTCCGACTTGGGTTCGAGCTTTTCAGGTTGAAGTTTCTTGACATAAGCATCACATCCCCAAACTTTTAGAAACGACAGCTTAGGTTTCTTCCCAAACCATAATTCATACGGTGTCGTCTCAACGTATTTAGACGGTGCCCTATTTAAAGTGAATGTAGCTGTCTCTAGAGCGTATCCCCAAAATGATAGCGGTAAATCGGTAAGAGACATCATAGACCGCACCATATCCAATAGAGTGCGATTACGACGTTCAGACACACCGTTACGCTGAGGTGTTCCAGGCGGCGTGAGTTGTGAAACGATTCCACATTTCCTTAAGTGTGTACCAAATTCGTGACTTAAGTATTCTCCTCCACGATCTGATCGTAGGAATTTTATCTTTCGGTCACGTTGATTCTCTACCTCATTCTGAAATTCCTTGAACTTTTCAAAGGTCTCAGACTTGTGTTTCATTAAGTAGACATACCCATATCTACTCAAGTAATCAGTGAGAGTGAGAACATAACGATATCCTCCGCGAGCCTCAACGCTCATTGGACCGCACACATCGGTATGTATGATTTCCAACAAGTTGGTTGCTCGCTCCATTGTTCCAGAGAACGGAGTCTTGGTCATCTTGCCCATGAGGCATGGTTCGCATGTGTCAAATGATTCATAATCGAGAGACTCCAAAAGTCCATCAGCATGGAGCTTCTTCATGCGCTTGACACCAATGTGACCAAGGCGGCAGTGCCACAAGTATGTGGGACTATCGTTATCAACTTTACATCTTTTGGTATTCACGCTATGAATATGTGTAACATTACGCTCGAGATTCATTAAGAATAAACCATTGACCATAGGGGCATGACCATAAAACATATCTCTCATATAAATAGAACAACCATTATTCTCGGATTTAAATGAGTAGCCATCTCGTATCAAACGAGATCCATATACAATGTTCATGCTCAAACTTGGCACCAAATAACAATTATTAAGGTTTATAACTAATCCTGTAGGTAAATGTAGAGGTAGCGTGCCGACGGCGATCACATCGACCTTGGAACCATTCCCGACGCGCATCGTCACCTCGTCCTTCGCCAGTCTCCGCTTATTCCGTAGCTCCTGCTGTGAGTTACAAATATGAGCAACGGCACCGGTATCAAATACCCAGGAGTTACTACGAGTACTGGTAAGGTACACATCAATTACATGTATATCAAATATACCTTTAGTGTTGCCGGCCTTCTTATCCGCTAAGTATTTGGGGCAGTTCCGCTTCTAGTGACCCTTCCCCTTGCAATAAAAGCACTCAGTTTCAGGCTTGGGTCCATTCTTTGACTTCTTCCCGGCAACTGGCTTACCGGGCGCGGCAACATCTTTGCTGTCCTTCTTGAAGTTCTTCTTACCCTTTCCCTTCTTGAACTTAGTGGTCTTATTGACCATCAACACTTGATGTTCTTTCTTGATTTCAACCTCTGCCGACTTCAGCATTGAAAATACTTCAGGAATGGTCTTCGCCATCCCCTGCATATTGTAGTTCATCACAAAGCTCTTGTAGCTTGGTGGGAGCAACTGAAGGATTCTGTCAATGACCGCCTCATCCGGGAGGTTAATGTCCAGCTGGGACAGGCGGTTGTGCAACCCAGACATTTTGAGTATGTGCTCACTGACAGAACTATTTTCCTCCATCTTACAACTATAGAACTTGTCGGAGACTTCATATCTCTTGACCCGGGCATGAGCTTGGAAAACTAGTTTCAGCTCCTCGAACATCTCATATGCTCCGTGTTGCTCAAAACGCTTTTGGAGCCCCGGTTCTAAGTTGTAAAGCATGCCGCACTAAACGAGGGAGTAATCATCAGCACGAGACTGCCAAGCATTCATAATGTCTTGGTTCTCTGGGACGGGAGCGTCACCTAGCGGTCCTTCTAGGACATATTGTTTCTTGGCAGCTATGAGGATGATCCTCAGGTTCCGGACCCAGTCCGTATAGTTGCTGCCATCATCTTTCAGCTTGGTTTTCTCTAGGAACGCGTTGAAGTTCATGTTGACATGAGCGTTGGTCATTTGATCTACAAGACATATTTGCAAAAGTTTTTAGACTAAGTTCATGATAATTAAGTTCATCTAGTCAAATTATTGAATGAACTCCCACTCAGATTAGACATCCCTCTAGTCATCTAAGTGTTACATGATCCGAGTCGACTAGGCCGTGTCCGATCATCACGTGAGACGGACTAGTCATCGTCGGTGAACATTCTCATGTTGATCGTATCTTCCATACGACTCGTGTTCGACCTTTCGGTCTCCGTGTTCCGAGGCCATGTCTGTACATGCTAGGCTCGTCAAGTTAACCCTAAGTGTTTTGCATGTGTAAAACTGTCTTACACCCGTTGTATGTGAACGTAAGGATCTATCACACCCGATCATCACGTGGTGCTTCGAAACGACGAACTTTAGCAATGGTGCACGGTTAGGGGAGAACACTTCTTGAAATTGCTGTAAGGGATCATCTTATTTACTACCGTCGTTCTAAGTAAACAAGATGCATAATCATAATAAACATCACATGCAATTATATAGTAGTGACATGATATGGCCAATATCATATAGCTCCATTGATCTCCATCTTCGGGGCTGCATGATCATCTTGTCACCGGCATGACACCATGATCTCCATCATCATGATTTCCATCATCGTGTCTTCATGAAGTTGTCACGCCAACGACTACTTCTACTTCTATGGCTAACGCGTTTAGCAATAAAGTAAAGTAATTTACATGGCGTTCTTCAATGACACGTAGGTCATACAAAAAATAAAGACAACCCCTATGGCTCCTGCCGGTTGTCATACTCATCGACATGTAAGTCGTGATTCCTATTACAAGAACATGATCTCATACATCACAATATATCATTCATCATTCATCACAACTTCTGGCCATATCACATCACATGACAATTGCTGCAAAAACAAGTTAGACGTCCTCTAATTGTTGTTGCATCTTTTACGTGGCTGCAATTGGGTTCTAGCAAGAACGTTTCTTACCTACGAATAACCACAACGTGATTTTTTCAACTTCTATTTACCCTTCATAAGGACCCTTTTCATCGAATCCGCTCCAACTAAAGTGGGAGAGACAGACACCCGCCAGCCACCTTATGCAACTAGTGCATGTCAGTCGGTGGAACCGGTCTCACGTAAGCGTACGTGTAAGGTTGGTCAGGGCCGCTTCATCCCACAATACCGCTGAAGCAAGATAAGACTAGTAGCGGCAAGCAAGTTGACAAGATCTACGCCCACAACCAAATTGTGTTCTACTCGTGCAATAGAGAACTATGCATAGACCTAGCTCATGATGCCACTGTTGGGGAACGTTGCAGAAAATTAAAATTTTTCCTACGGTTTCACCAAGATCCATCTATGAGTTCATCTAAGCAACGAGTCATGGGAGAGAGATTGCATCTACATACCACTTGTAGATCGCATTCGGAAGCGTTTGGGGAAACGGTGATGATGGAGTCGTACTCGTCGTGATTCAGATCACCGGAGATCCTAGCGCCGAACGGACGGCACCTCCGCGTTCAACACACGTACGGAGCAGATGACGTGTCCTCCTTCTTGATCCAGCAAGGGGGAAGGAGAGGTTGATGATGATGGCTCCAGCAGCAGCACAACGGCGTGGTGGTGGTGAAACAGCAGCACTCCGGCAGGGCTTCGCCAAGCACGTGACGGAGGAGGAAGAGGTGTAGCAGGGGAAGGGGGCGCCAGGACTTCAGGGTGCGGCTGCCCCCTTCCCCCCTCCCTTTATATAGGCCCCCAAGGGGGGGCGCCGGCCCTGGGAGATCCAATCTCCCAAGGGGGCGGCGGCCAGGGGGGTTGGAGTGCCCCCCAAGGCATGTGGTGCGCCCCCCCCCCACCCTAGGGTTTCAACCCTAGGCGCACGGGGTGGGCCTAGGGGGGCGCACCAGCCCACTATGGGCTGGTTCCCCTCCCACTTCAGCCCATGGGGCCCTCCGGGATGGGTGGCCCCACCCGGTGGACCCCCGGGACCCTTCCGGTGGTCCCGGTACAATACCGGGTGACCCCGAAACTTTCCCGATGGCCGAAATACCACTTCCTATATATAATTCTTTACCTCCGGACCATTCTGAAACTCCTCGTGACGTCTAGGATCTCATCCGGGACTCCGAACAACATTCGGTATACTGCATACTCATATTCATACAACCCTAGCGTCACCGAACCTTAAGTGTGTAGAGCCTACGAGTTCGGGAGACATGCAGACATGACCGAGACGGCTCTCGGGCAATAACCAACAGCGGGATCTGGATACCCATGTTGGCTCCCACTTGCTCCTCGATGATCTCATCAGATGAACCACGATGTCGAGGATTCGAACAACCCTGTATACAATTCCCTTTGTCAATCGGTACGTTACAAGCCCGAGACTCGATCGTCGGTATCCCAATACCTCGTTCAGTCTCGTTACCGGCAAGTCACTTTACTCGTACCGTAATGCATGATCCCGTGACCAAACACTTGGTCACTTTGAGCTCATTATGATGATGCATTACCGAGTGGGCCCAGAGATACCTCTCCGTCATACGGAGTGACAAATCCTAGTCTCGATCCGTGTCAACCCAACAGACACTTTCGAAGATACCTGTAGTGCACCTTTATAGTCACCCAGTTACGTTGTGACGTTTGGTACACCCAAAGCACTCTTACGGTATCCGGGAGTTACACGATCTCATGGTCTAAGGAAGAGATACTTGACATTGAAAAAGCTCTAGCAAAACGAACTACACGATCTTGTGCTATGCTTAGGATTGGGTCTTGTCCATCACGTCATTCTCCTAATGACGTGATCCCGTTGTCAATGACATCTAATGTTCATAGTCAGGAAACCATGACTCTCTGTTGACCAATGAGCTAGTCAACTAGAGGCTTACTAGGGATGTATTGTGGTCTATGTATTCACACGTGTATTACGATTTCCGGATTATACAATTATAGCATGAATAAAAGACAATTATCATGAACAAGGAGATATAATAATAATCCTTTTATTATTGCCTCTAGGGCATATTTCCAACACTAGTATCTTCGCATCTCTGCAAAACTCGATCAAGGTTGCTCAAACAATCATCAAAAGAGGATCCATAGACGGAGAAGTCATCCATGAATACCTCAGAAATCTTTTCACAAAAATCAGAGAATATAGCCATCATGCATCTTTGAAAGGTAGCAGGTGCATTACATAAACCAAAAGGCATACGTCTATAAGCCAAAATACCAAAAGGGCAAGTAAAAGTAGTTTTAGATTGATCTTTCGCGGACACAGGTATTTGAGAGAAGCCAGAATAACCATCTAGAAAGCAAAAATGTGTGTGTTTGGATAGCCTTTCTAGCATTTGATCAATAAAAGGTAAAGGGTAATGATCTTTCTTAGTAGCTTTATTTAACTTACGGAAATCAATTACCATCCTATAGCCTGTAATAATTCTTTGCGGGATCAATTCATCTTTATCATTAGGAACAACGGTAATACCTCCCTTTTTATGGACAAAATGGACATGGCTTACCCATTCACTATCAGCAACAGGATAAATAATACCTACCTCAAGGAGTTTTAGGATCTCCTTTCTTACCACTTCCTTCATTTTAGGATTTAATCGTCTTTGAGGATCTCTAATTGGTTTGGCATCTTTCTCCACTGAAATTTTGTGTTGACATAATGTGGGACTAATGCCCTTAAGATCGTCCAGAGTATATCCAATAGCAGCTCAGTGCTTCTTCAGAGTTTTCAATAATCTTTCTTCTTCTTTCTTTGAAAGGTTAGCACTAATAATAACAGGATATATTTCTTTTTCATCAAGATAAGCATACTTGAGATTATCAGGTAAGGGTTTGAGTTCGAACACGGGATCACCCTTGGGTGGAGGGGGATCCCCAAGAATTTCAACGGGAAGGTTATGTTTTAGCATAGGTTCTTGTTTAAGGAACTCTTCATCTATTTCTTCCCTTTCCTTCATAAACATATCATTTTCATGGTCTAACAAATATTGTTCTAACGGATCAGTTGGAGGAACAACAATGGAAGCAAGACCAATAATTTCATCCTTACTAGGTGGTTCCCTTTCACGAGGTTGTCTACTAAACTTAGCGAAATTAAACTCATGAGACATACCATCTATGCCAACAATGACAATATTCTTTTCAAAATTAATCTTAGTACTAGCAATATTCAAGAAGGGTCTACCAAAAATAATGGGACAAAAATCATCTTGTGGGGAACCAAGAACAAGAAAATCAGCAGAGTATTTAATCTTCCCACACAAGACTTCAACATCTCTAACAATCCCAATAGGTTTAATGGTGTCCCTATTAGCAAGCTTAATAGTAACATCAATGTCTTCTAATTCAACAGGTGCAATATCGTGCATAATTTCTTTATAAAGATCATAAGGTATCGCATTAGCACTAGCACCCATGTCACATAAGCCATGATAACAATGATCTCCTATTTTAACAGAAATAACAGGCGTTCCTACGACAGGTCTACGTGTCTTAGTATCGGGTCTAGCAATATTAGCAGTTTCACCCAAGAAAGAGATAACATGCCCATCTAAGTCCTCATCCAAGAGATCTTTAATCATAGCAATACCAGGTTCAACATTAATTTGCTCAGGGGATGTATAGGTCCTAGTATTACTCTTACGAACAACAGTCGAAGCTTTAACATGATCTTTTATCCTAACAGGAAAAGGAGGTTTTTCAACATAAGCAGTAGGAATAATAGGATCACTATATGTAATAGTCTTTTCTTCGACTGTAATAGGTGCAACTACTTTCACTTCAACAGGACGATTATATTTAAACCACTTCTCTTTAGGGAGATCAACGTGAGTAGCAAAAGTTTCACAAAAAGTAGCTACTAACTCAGAGTCAAGTCCATACTTAGAGCTAAATCCACGGAAAGCATCGGTATCCATAAAAGATTTAACACAATCGAACTTAGGTGTCATACCTCACTCCTTACCATCGTCGGAACCCCAATCTTCAGAGTTGCGTTTAATTATTTCCAATAAGTCCCATTTGAAATCAATAGTCTTCAGCATATAGGAACCAGCACAGGAAGTATCGAGCAGGTTGCGATTATCAAGAGAAAGCCGAGCATAAAAATTCTGAATAATCATTTCCCGAGAGAGCTCATGATTGGGGCATGAATATAACATTGACTTAAGCCTCCCCCAAGCTTGAGTGATGCTTTCTCTTCCGCGAGGCCAGAAATTATATATGTAATTACGATCACGATGAACAAGATGCATAGGATAGAACTTCTGGTGAAATTCCAACTTCAGTCGCTTATAATTCCAAAATCTCGTATCATCACATAGCATATACCATGTCATTGCATCTCCCTTCAAAGATAAACGGAAGACCTTCCTTTTGACAACATCATCAGGGATACCTGCAAGCTTAAATAATCCACAAACTTCATCCACAAAGATAAGGTGTAAATCGGGATGCAATGTTCCGTCTCCTGCAAAAGGATTAGCTAGCAGTTTTTCTATCATACCCGAAGGAATCTCAAATCGAATATTTTCATAAGGTTCAATAGGTTGAGGAGCATCTCTTTGCTCTTCTGGTTGGGGTGAAGATACCCCAAACAAGCCCTTCAAAGGATTAGTTTCCATAGTGACAAGTAACAGAAAATTTTAGCACACTATATAAATATTTCCTTACCAAGTTCCACTCACCAAAAGCGCTACACTCCCCGGCAACGGCGCCAGAAACGAGTTTTGATGACCCACAAGTGTAGGGGATCTATCGTAGTCCTTTCGATAAGTAAGAGTGTCGAACCCAACGAGGAGCAGAAGGAAATGATAAGCGGTTTTCAATAAGGTTTTCTCTGCAAGCATTGAAATAGTAGGTGATAGATAGTTTTGTGATAAGATAAATAGTAACGAGCAAAAAGTAAATAAAGTAAATAAAGTGCAGCAAGGTGGCCCAATCCTTTATGTAGCAAAGGATAAGCCTGGACAATTCTAATAATGAGGAAGGAGCTCCCGAGGACACATTGGGAATTATCGTCAAGCTAGTTTCATCACGTTCGTAAGATTCGTGTTCGGTACTTTGATAATTTGATATGTGGGTGGACCGGCACTTGGGTACTGCCCTAACTTGGACAAGCATCCCACTTATGATTAACCCCTATTGCAAGCGTCTGCAACTACAAAAAGGAGTATTAAGGTAAACCTAACCACAACATTAAACATATGGGTCCATATCAACCCCTAACGAAGCAACGCATAAACTAGGGTTTAAGCTTCTGTCACTCTAGCAACCCATCATCTACATATTTTTCGATTTCGGCTTCCGCTTGAGGACAAGCGAGGTCTAAGCTTGGGGGAGTTGATACATCCATTTTGCATCATGCTTTTATATCAATATTTATTGCATTATGGGCTGTTATTACACATTATATCTCAATACTTATGGCTATTCTCTCTTATTTTACAAGGTTTACCATGAAGAGGGGGAATGCCGGCAGCTGGAATTCTGGCTGGAAAAGGAGCAGACATTGGAAACCTATTCTGAACAACTCCAAAATAACTGAGACTCCATGAAAAAACTTTTTGGAATTATTAAGGAATTATGAGCAAAAGAAATAGGCCAGGGGGCCCACACACTGTCCAGGAGACAGGAGGGCGCCCCCCCTAGGGGCGCGCCCCTATCTCCTGGGCCCCCTGGTGGGCATCCGGCGACCATCTTCTGCTATATGAAGGGTTTTGTCCTGGAAAAATTCGTGGGCAAGCTTACGAGACGAAACTCCGCCGCCACGAGGCGGAACCTTGGCGGAATCAATCTAGGGCTCTGGCGGAGCTGTTCTGCCGGGGACACTTCCCTCCGGGAGGGGGAAATCATCACCAACGTCATCACCAAAGATCCTATCATCGGGAGGGGGTCAATCTCCATCAACATCTTCACTAGCACCAACTCATCTCAAACCCTAGTTCATCTCTTGTATCCAATCTTGTATCCAAAACCACAAATTGGTACATGTGGGTTGCTAGTAGTGTTGATTACTCCTTGTAGTGGATACTTATTGGTTTACTTAGTGGAAGATCATATGTTCAGATCCTTAATGCATATTATTACACCTCTGATTATGAACATGAATATGCTTTGTGAGTAGTTACGTTTGTTCCTGAGGACATGGGTGAAGTCTTGCTATTAGTAGTCATGTGAATTTGGTATTCGTTTGATATTTTGATGAGATGTATGTTGTCTCTCCTCTAGTGGTGTTATGTGAATGTAACGCCCTCGATGCGGCTATATCTCCCACGTGTCGAGGCTCGACTTAGAGGCATAACCGCATTGAAAGCAATGTCGCAAGTCGGGAAATCGTTACACATCCCATATAATACATAATAAAAGGGGGAGATAACATAGTTGGCTTACACTCGCCACGTCACATCAGAGTACATAAATAACATCCATCATACAATTCACTCATGGCCCGACTACGGTGCCAAAATAGAAAAGACCCCCAACATGCGACAAGGCCCTGAATCGATAACCCCAACTAGGCACCACTACTGATCATCCGGAAAAGACACGTAGTATCGCTGAGAGTCCTCGTCGAACTCCCACTTGAGCTCGTAATCGTCAACTGGAGCAGAAACACCTGGACCTGCATCTGGAGTTGTAGTATCTGTGAGCCACAGGGACTCAGCAATCTCACACCCACGCGATCAAGACTATTTGAGCTTATAGGACAGGTACGGCAATATAAGTGGAGCTGCAGCAAGCGACTAGCATATATGGTGGCTAACTTATACGCAAAAGAGAGCGAGAAGAGAAGGCGAAGCACGAGCGAGAAGCTAAAGGAACATCCTGCGCAAGCATAACTCCAACACCGTGTCTACTTCCCGGACTCCGCCGAGAAGGGGCCATCACGGTAACACACACAGTTGATTCATTTTAATTAAGTTTAGTTCAAGTAATCTACAACCGGACATTAACAAATTCCCATCCGCCCATAACCGCGGGCACCGCTTTCGAAAGATAAATCCCTGCAGGGGGGTCCCAACTTAGCCCATAACAAGCTCTCACGGTCAATGAAGGAATAGACCTCCACCCAAGACACACCGATCAGACTCGGTATCCCGGTACAACAAGATGATTCGACAGGTCAAAACAAGTCCAGCAACACCACCCGAATGTGCCGACAAATCCCGATAGGAGCTGCACATATATCTTTCTCAGGGCACGCTCGGATAGGTCAAGCTAC
>NC_057813.1:131204452-131206724 GCF_018294505.1 Triticum aestivum | reverse complement strand
AAAAGAGGCTAGGTGGCAAAAGGTAAAACCAATGTTGGGCATTGCTGGAAAAGCTTTAATCAAGGCGAACTATCAAGGGGTTCCCATTATAGCCCAACCGTGTAAGGGACGCAACAATCCGGGAACATAACACCGATATGACGGAAACTAGGGCGGCAAGAGTGGAACAAAACACTAGGCGAGAGGCCGAGCCTTCCACCCTTTACCAAGTATATAGATGCATTAAGATAACATAGCAATATAATGATATCCCAACAAGTAAATAAATGTTCCAACAAGGAACGGCTCCAATCTTCACCTGCAGCTAACAACGCTATAGGAAGGGCTGAGCAAAGCGGTAACATAGCCAATCAACGGTTTGCTAGGACAATGGTGGGTTAGAGGTTCAATCATGCAATTGGGAGGCTGACAAGCAAATGGTAGGCATCGTAGCAGTGGCAAAGCAAAAGAGCGAGCAAACTAGCATAGCAAAGATAGTAGTGATTTCGAGGGTATGATCATCTTGCCTGCACAGTTGTCAGAGTAGACTGGATCCTCACAAGCAAACTCAACGGGCTCCTCGGTAGCGAACTCGTCTCCCGTCTCTACCCAACAATACAAACAAGCAACAAGGATACAATCAACCACGGGCAAGACCAAGCAATATGATGAAATGACGATATGCTATGCGGGATGCGATGCGGGATGCAAAATGCAAGATATGACAGGAAATGCATGAACCTGGCATCAACTTGGAAAACCAAGTGTGCCACTGGATAGAGGGGAAGAAATCACCTGAAAACGATATAAAGATCATAGGAATCGGAGCTACGGTTTGGAAATGGCAAGCGTTTTAAGATATGACACCGGTCTGCGATTTGCAGCAAGTAGGCATCTGAATGCAACGAAATGAACATGCTACAGCCACCAAACATGAAAACAAAACACATGGCAGTGATGTACACAAGATGGTTTACAAAACACTAGCACTGAGCCATAGGCAAATTCATCCATTAAGAGGTTCAAACAAGCATGGCTAAAACGCAAGTGCAAAACAGATTTCAGACTAGTGAAATTAACACTAGTCTGAAATTTCAGATCACGATGCTCTCTTCGGAGCAGAAAAACAACATGATAGAAAACCTGAACATGACAAGTAATAACATGGCATGGAGCTACTCAACAAGCTTAACAAAACACCTAAAGTGACCTGGGGCCAAAAGGGTTCACAAAATACTCTACCGAGCTCACGAACATAGCTCGAACACAATCAGTTTTCAGACTTAGTGAAAATTGAGACACGCTGAAATATAACTCACGAAGGCATGTAAACGAGCTCGATGCACTCACTACGGTGCAAGTCATGGCAAGGAAAGCATATAACCAGCAAGAAGGCACAAAGTGCTAGCTACACATGGCAAGAACGAAGGCATAGCATGCATGCAACACTAACGGTAGCATCGGCAAAATCGCAAACAAGTTGACGATCTGCCCAGATTAACAACGAAGCAAAAGTTGAGCTCGATTGAGTCAACCTAGAGCACTCCACATATGCAAACAAAGACATGGATGGATAGAGCATAACATAAATATAAAAGCTCCCTTACTGATCATCCTCAAAAGAGGCACGGATCACTAGGAAACAAGCTGGACATATAGCATCATGAACTAAAATATCCCAGACTTAGTGAAAATCACTAAGTCTCTGAAATCAGCAATCTCAGGTACCTCTCTTCACAAGCTTGCACAAGACAACACACACATCCTAAAAATGCATGGGTGGCACCTCTGGAAATAAGACAAAATGCTTAACAATTCATCCCAAAGGGGCACAGGCATATCATGCACGAATTAAACATGGCAAAAATGACAAAAGTGCATGATGAACTAACGGATCTGCAATTTAACTCACGAAGCCTCCTTCTAACAGCATTCTGGGCATCAAAATGACCTCAAATGCAAATGATGCAATGGAATGAAATGATGTACATGTCGAGGCGAAGATTTTGATATATCATACGCCCAAAACGGAGCTACGGTTGCGGAGATACGAGCAGTCAAAGAATGCATAAAAACTTAGGGTTTGAAGGGAAAAGTCAACCGTCGGGTCAAAATATCTCAGATCCAGATCGGGATCTCGCGGGCACGGACTTCGAGGTTGACCGCGGGGCACTGTTCACCGGAGTTGGAGCTCACCGGCGGAGGACCGCAGGGGCGTGGGGAGGCTCGCCGGAGCCCGACCCGGCCGCCGGAGGAGCCGGACGAGGGCGGCGGGGCCCGGTGGTGGCCACGG
>NC_057813.1:131195117-131203689 GCF_018294505.1 Triticum aestivum | reverse complement strand
CTGGGAGGGCCCCGCGTGGGCCTGCGGGCCGGCGGCCGCGGCGATGTGGTCCTGCCACGTGGCGGCTGGCGAGTGGGCGGGCTGCGGCGGCGGACGCTGTCCGGCCGGGGGCGGACACGTCCGTCGGTGGAGATCCTTTTTTTTAACTAGGGTTTCGGACGGGGGAAGAAGAGATCCGAATGGAGGGGGTATATATAGGCATAGAGGGAGCTAGGAGAGTCCAAATGAGGTGCGGTTTTCGCCCACGCGATCGTGATCGAACGCTCTAGGACATGGAGCAGAGTTTGGTGGGTTTTGGGCCAAATTTGGAGGGGTGTTGGGCTGCAACACACACGAGGCCTTTTCGGTCCCTCGGTTAACCGTTGGAGTATCAAACGAAGTCCAAATGATACGAAACTTGACAGGCGGTCTACCGGTAGTAAACCAAGGCCGCATGGCAAGTCTCAGTACAATCCGGAAATGTTTAATCCCCACACACGAAAGAAAGCTAGAAAAGGCCACCGGAGGAGAACGAAGCGCCGGAATGCAAAACGGACAACGGGGAAAATGCTCGAATGCATGAGATGAACATGTATGCAAAAACAATGCACGTGATGACATGATAAGAGATGCACGAAAAAGAAAAACAACACACGGAGACAAAGACCCGAACCCGAGAAATAAATATAACTTAGCGCCGGAGACGGCAAGAGTTGCATACAAATATGGAAAGTATATCTGGGGCGTTACAACACTCCACCACTACGAAAAGATCTCGTCCCGAGATCTAGGACTGAAAGAACTCCGGGTACTCAGAACGGAGGTGATCCTCGCGTTCCCAGGTAGCTTCACGGTCGGAATGGTGAGACCACTTGACTTTGAGGAATTTGATTGACTTGTTGCGAGTCTTGCGTTCAGTCTCTTCAAGAATAGCAACTGGGTGCTCACAATAAGAGAGATCATCTTGGAGCTCAATGTCCTCGAAGTTAACGGTGCGTTCAGGCGTCTTGAAGCACTTACGGAGCTGAGAGACATGGAACACATCATGAACATTTGCAAAGTTTGAAGGAAGCTCAAGTTGATAGGCGAGGTCGCCTCTCTTGCTGACAATCTTGAAAGGTCCCACGTATCTAGGGGCAAGCTTCCCTTTGATACCGAAGCGACGAGTACCTTTCGTGGGAGAGACGCGGAGGTAAACGTGATGTCCGATCTCGAAAGCCAGATCACAATGCTTACTGTCATAGTAGCTCTTCTGGCGGGACTGGGCTGCTTTGAGGTTATCACGAATGACTTTGCACATTTCTTCTGCTTCTGTGATTAAGTCATTGCCCAGCAGCTGACGTTCACCGGTTTCAGACCAGTTGAGAGGGGTACGGCACTTCCTGCCATACAGAATTTCAAAGGGGGCCTTGCCCGAACTTGCTTGAAAGCTGTTGTTGTACGAGAATTCAGCATAAGGAAGACAGTCCTCCCACTTCATGCCGAAGGAGATCACACAAGCCCTGAGCATATCTTCAAGAATTTGGTTGACACGCTCGACTTGACCGCTTGTTTGAGGATGGAAAGCTGTGCTGAAGCGGATGTTGGTGCCTATGGCCTTCTGAAAAGAATCCCAAAACTTGGAGGTAAAGATGCTACCACGGTCTGAAGATATCACTTGAGGAATACCGTGCAGAGAGACAATACGAGAGGTATAAGCAACAACTTTCTTCTCTTGCATCAGTACAGCACCGAGACCTTGGAGAGAGGCATCACAAAAGACCTCGTACGGCTTGGTTTCATCAGGCGGAGTCAGAACTGGAGCAGTGATCAATTTCTCTTTCAAAGTGTTGAAAGCAATATCACACTCCGGAGACCAAATGTACTTGACGTGCTTCTGAAGAAGATTTGAGAGAGGCTTGGCGATCTTAGAAAAGTTTTCAACGAATCTTCTGCAATAGCTTGCGAGACCGAGGAAACTGCGGAGTTGCTTTACGTTCTGAGGAGGTTCCCAATTCACAATTGCAGACACCTTCTCAGGATTCACGGAAATGCCCTTGGCAGAGATGATATGACCAAGATAAAGAACCTCATCGAGCCAAAATTCACACTTGGAGAACTTGGCGTAGAACTGATGTTCTCTGAGCTTGTCAAGAACCAAACGCAAGTGCTTGGCATGATCTTCCTTGTTCTTCGAGAAAACCAGAATGTCGTCGAGATAGACCAAAACGAATTCATTGGTGTAGGGGCTGAAGATGAAGTTCATCATGCGAGAGAACGTCGGAGGAGCGTTGGCGAGGCCAAAAGACATGACGGTGTATTCATATGAACCAAAGCTTGTTCTGAACGCCGTCTTGGGAATATCTTGCTCATGAATACGAATCTGATGATAACCCATACGGAGATCAAGCTTGGAGAATACTTGAGCACCTTTGAGTTGTTCGAACAGCTCATTGATGTTGGGAAGTGGGTATTTGTTCTTGATGGTCTTCTTGTTCACTGGACGGTAATCAACACAAAGTCGACTCGATCCATCCTTCTTCTTCATAAAAAGAACACCACAACCCCACGGAGAAGTACTAGGCTGGATGAGACCCAATCTTTCTTGCTCATCGAGTTGTTTCTTCAACTCCTTCAACTCTTCGGGGCCGAGCTTGTAAGGACGTTTGCACACAGGTTCCGTGCCAGGCTCAAGTTCAATAACGAATTTAACTGGCTGGTGCGGAGGCATTCCTGGGAGCTCTTCTGGAAAGACGTCTTGATACTCACAAACAACCGGAATCTGCGAAATAGCATCCAATTCACCCTTCTCATTGAGAGAAAACAACCGGATGGTATTATCCCGAGCGGCAAAGACAATGACATCCTCAGATGAATGAGTCAGTTGAATCTGCCTGGCTGCACAATCAAGCTGAGCTTTATGCTTAGAGAGCCAGTCCATCCCGAGAATAAGATCGATATCCGAGTTACCAAGAACCATAGGAGAAGCAAGAAACTTGAAATCGCCCATCGTGATAGCGACATATGGCACCTCCAGACTTGCACTCAAACGTTTGCCAGGAGAAACGATATCCATATGTTTACCCAAATGAGAAGAAACGAACTCATGCTTGGTAAAAAAATGGCTTTGACATGAAACAATGCGATGCACCCGTGTCAAAAAGAACTTTTGCAGGAATATCATTAATAGGAAGGTTACCCATAATGACATCTGAAGAATCCTCAGCCTGAGCTGCATTCAGCATATTGACCTTGGCGTGCTTGGGATTGTGCTTGACCACAGCTGTACTTGCCGATCTGACAGGAGGAGGAGGAGGAAGACGCCTCTGGTTGGTACACTTGTTGGCATAGTGACCCTTTTGTTGGCACTTGTTGCACGTGACCTCTGAAAGCGGACGGTGATACGGAGCACTCGGTCTTGGCGCTTGAGACGAAGACTTGTTCTGAAAGCCTGGGTTGGGTGTGTGGGAGAAACCACTGCCACCTTTGCTCTTCTGCTGATACGGCTGACGGAACGGAGGAGGAGGAAGCCAATACTTCTGCTGCTTGACCACTTGAGTAGAGGAAGAAGGAGTAACATCTCTGGCACGCTTCCTCGAAGCATCACACCTCATCTGAGCAGCCTCTTGCTTTAGTGCCATGTTGTAGAACTCATCGTATCTCAACGGCTCAAAGAGGACAAGAGCGAGCTGAATTTCCTCACGAAGACCACCCCTGAACTGATAGATCATGCTCTTCTCATCAGGAACATCCTGCTTGGCAAAACGGGCGAGCTTCTGGAACAACTTGTTGTAGTCGTAGACAGACAAAGAGCCTTGCTTCAGATTGCGGAATTCCTGACGCTTACTCTCAACCACACTTTGAGGAATGTGATGAGCGCGGAAATCTTGATGGAAATCATCCCAAGTGATCAAACGTCCACCTCTGGAATCCTTGTACTGCTGGAACCACTCTGCAGCCTGATCTTTGAGCTGGAAAGAAGCGAACTTGACGAAATCTTCAGGCCTGACGTTGCTGCATTCAAAATGCTTACCCAGATCCACTAGCCAATCGTCAGCATCGGTAGCCTCAACACAACCGCTGAACGTCTTTGGACCATTAGCAAGGAACTGGTTCTGTGTAGCAAAGTGGTGCTGATTGTTGCCTTGATTCCCTTGACTGCCTTGATTCCGCTCTTGGAGGATTTGCATGATCAACTGTGTATTTGCATTAGTAGCGGCCATCACAGCTTGCCATGCTTCCGGAGGAGGCGGAGGTGGAGGCGGATCAGGATTCGGAGTCGTGCGCGTTGGAGGAGCCATCCTGAACAGGTTGACCACCATTAGCACATTGATAGACCACAATATAGAAGCTGAATCCAACGGAATGAAAATTGCAACATATAGTCTTCACATCCGAACAAAATGAACGAATGCATTCCTCTTCAAATGGTCACATATCCATAAATTGCGAAGCCACGAAGAATTAAGGTAGAGAAATAATTCAACAAGGTACGGATCAAGAACGAATAATCGGTAAGAAATCCCAATCTCAAACCAATATCCGTGGAAGAAGAACTAGAGCTACTAGAATTCCCACCTATGAAATTCCCGAACCTTTCCGGTTATGCAATCAGGTGTTGGGGATACAGGGGAAGCATAATATCTCACCCAAACTAGCAAATCCTACATCCAGCTGTATCCATCCTTCAACACATAATCAAGAAAACTTCGGAAACCATCTAACTCAACCTTCGAAAAGCATCTGTTATACAAGTTATGGCGATACTCCCGAACTCCCGCCCCAGTACTGGGTGGCGTCGAGGTTATCTCACCAACGAACTGCATAAAAGAGATTTTCGATGTCGCGCACATATCTCAAGTATACCAGAATTGCAACGATAAAATTGTGACGACAACACCTCGGAGCTCAACTCCCCGGACACTGCCACAACCCCTAAAGACAGGAGGCACCAAGAACAATGTTCTCGTCACAAAACTATCGGAACAAAACCAAGATACTCGCGTGATCCTAAAATTTTTTTTTGTGAACTTTGAGAAGAGAAGAGTCAAAACTCTACGTCAGGATGCCTTACCAGAGCGATGAGGAGACTGGGAAGTAAAAAGAATTCCTAAGCTCTCCGATATATAATTCCTAAGGACTCAAAACATTTTTCTAGACACAACTCGGCTGCTAAAAACGATCAAGCAATGGGGGCTCCTAAGGTCGGGGAAGGCTCTGATTACCAACTTGTAACGCCCTCGATGCGGCTATATCTCCCACGTGTCGAGGCACGACTTAGAGGCATAACCGCATTGAAAGCAATGTCGCAAGTCGGGAAATCGTTACACATCCCATGTAATACATAATAAAAGGGGGAGATAACATAGTTGGCTTACACTCGCCACGTCACATCAGAGTACATAAATAACATCCATCATACAATTCACTCATGGCCCGACTATGGTGCCAAAATAGAAAAGACCCCCAACATGCGACAAGGCCCTGAATCGATAACCCCAACTAGGCACCACTACTGATCATCCGGAAAAGACACGTAGTATCGCTGAGAGTCCTCGTCGAACTCCCACTTGAGCTCGTAATCGTCAACTGGAGCAGAAACACCTGGACCTGCATCTGGAGTTGTAGTATCTGTGAGCCACAGGGACTCAGCAATCTCACACCCACGCGATCAAGACTATTTGAGCTTATAGGACAGGTACGGCAATATAAGTGGAGCTGCAGCAAGCGACTAGCATATATGGTGGCTAACTTATACGCAAAAGAGAGCGAGAAGAGAAGGCGAAGCACGAGCGAGAAGCTAAAGGAACATCCTGCGCAAGCATAACTCCAACACCGTGTCTACTTCCCGGACTCCGCCGAGAAGGGGCCATCACGGTAACACACACAGTTGATTCATTTTAATTAAGTTTAGTTCAAGTAATCTACAACCGGACATTAACAAATTCCCATCCGCCCATAACCGCGGGCACGGCTTTCGAAAGATCAATCCCTACAGGGGGCTCCCAACTTAGCCCATAACAAGCTCTCACGGTCAACGAAGGAATAGACCTCCACCCAAGACACACCGATCAGACTCGGTATCCCGGTACAACAAGATGATTCGACAGGTCAAATCAAGTCCAGCAACACCACCCGAATGTGCCGACAAATCCTGATAGGAGCTGCACATATCTCTTTCTCAGGGCACGCTCGGATAGGTCAAGCTACGAGTAAAACAAACCCTCGAGTTTCCCCGAGGTGGCCCCGCAGGCTGCCTGGTTCGGACCAACACTCAGAGGAGCACTGGCCCGGGGGGGGGGTTAAAATAAGATGACCCCCGGGCTCCGGAAACCCAAGGGAAAAAGAGGCTAGGTGGCAAAAGGTAAAACCAATGTTGGGCATTGCTGGAAAAGCTTTAATCAAGGCGAACTATCAAGGGGTTCCCATTATAGCCCAACCGTGTAAGGGACGCAACAATCCGGGAACATAACACCGATATGACGGAAACTAGGGCGGCAAGAGTGGAACAAAACACTAGGCGAGAGGCCGAGCCTTCCACCCTTTACCAAGTATATAGATGCATTAAGATAACATAGCAATATAATGATATCCCAACAAGTAAATAAATGTTCCAACAAGGAACGGCTCCAATCTTCACCTGCAGCTAACAACGCTATAGGAAGGGCTGAGCAAAGCGGTAACATAGCCAATCAACGGTTTGCTAGGACAATGGTGGGTTAGAGGTTCAATCATGCAATTGGGAGGCTGACAAGCAAATGGTAGGCATCGTAGCAGTGGCAAAGCAAAAGAGCGAGCAAACTAGCATAGCAAAGATAGTAGTGATTTCGAGGGTATGATCATCTTGCCTGCACAGTTGTCAGAGTAGACTGGATCCTCACAAGCAAACTCAACGGGCTCCTCGGTAGCGAACTCGTCTCCCGGCTCTACCCAACAAGACAAACAAGCAACAAGGATACAATCAACCACGGGCAAGACCAAGCAATATGATGAAATGACGATATGCTATGCGGGATGCGATGTGGGATGCAAAATGCAAGATATGACAGGAAATGCATGAACCTGGCATCAACTTGGAAAACCAAGTGTGCCACTGGATAGAGGGGAAGAAATCACCTAAAAACGATATAAAGATCATAGGAATCAGAGCTACGGTTTGGAAATGGCGAGCGTTTTACGAAACGAACCGATCTGCGATACACAGCAAGTAGGCTCCTAAATGCAACGAAATGAACATGCCACAGCCACCCAACATGAAAACAAAATACATTGCAGTGATGTACACAAGATGGTTTACAAAACACTAGCACTGAGCCATAGGCAAATTCATCCATTAAGAGGTTCAAACAAGCATGGCTAAAACGCAAATGCAAAACAGATTCCAGACTTAGTGAAATTAACACTAGTCTGAAATTTCAGATCACGATGCTCTCTTCGGAGCAGCAAAACAACATGATAGAAAACCTGAACATGACAAGTAAGAACATGGCATGGAGCTACTCAACAAGCTTAACAAAACACCCAAAGTGACCTGGGGCCAAAAGGGTTCACAAAATACTCTACCGAGCTCACGAACATAGCTCGAACACAATCAGTTTTCAGACTTAGTGAAAACTGAGGCATGCAGAAATTTAACTCACGAAGGCATGTAAACAAGCTCGATGCACTCACTACGGTGCAAGTCATGGCAAGGAAAGCATATAACCAGCAAGAAGGCACAATGTGCTAGCTACACATGGCAAGAACGCAGGCATAGCATGCACGGATCACTAACAATAGCATCGGCAAAATCGCAAACAAGTTGACGATCTGCCCAGATTAACAACGAAGCAAAAGTTGAGCTTGATTGAGTCAACCTAGAGCACTCCACATATGCAAACAAAGACATGGATGGATAGAGCATAACATAAATATAAAAGCTCCCTTACTGATCATCCTCAAAAGAGGCACAGATCACTAGGAAACAAGCTGGAAATATAGCATCATGAACTAAAATATCCCAGACTTAGTGAAAATCACTAAGTCTCTGAAATCAGCAATCTCAGGTACCTCTCTTCGCAAGCTTGCACAAGACAACACACACATCCTAAAAATGCATGGGTGGCACCTCTGGAAAGAAGACAAAATGCTTAGCAATTCATCCCAAAGGGGCACAGGCATATCATGCACGAATTAAACATGGCAAAAATGACAAAAGTGCATGATGAACTAACGGATCTGCAATTTAACTCACGAAGCCTCCTTCTAACAGCATTCTGGGCATCAAAATGACCTCAATTGCAAATGATGCAATGGAATGAAATGATGTACATGTCGAGGCGAAGATTTTGATATATCATACGCCCAAAACGGAGCTACGGTTGCGGAGATACGAGCAGTCAAAGAATGCATAAAAACTTAGGGTTTGAAGGGAAAAGTCAACCGTCGGGTCAAAATATCTCAGATCCAGATCGGGATCTCGCGGGCACGGACTTCGAGGTTGACCGCGGGGCACTGTTCACCGGAGTTGGAGCTCACCGGCGGAGGACCGCAGGGGCGTGGGGAGGCTCGCCGGAGCCCGACCCGGCCGCCGGAGGAGCCGGACGAGGGCGGCGGGGCCCGGTGGTGGCCACGG